>NC_088920.1:60310000-60385000 GCF_038396675.1 Hydra vulgaris | reverse complement strand
ACTCTATCGAGAACCTGTGGGAGATCGTCAACCGCAGAATTAATCCTGAAGGTGTTCGTAATAAGGATCAACTGTTTGAAAAAATCTAAAAGGCCGGGGTAGCGATTCCACAAAGTTTTATTGATCACCTGATCGAATCAATGTCTCAAAGATGCAAGGCTGTGATCGAAAACAAAGGATTCGCCACGAAATATTGATAGCGAAATACAGCTTGGTCAACATTTTGTCGAGTTGCACTTGTTTTATCCAGAAGGAAATCAACTTTTTTTAATACTTTTGATTAATTTATTAATTTTCGTGTACAAATAATGAACTTTGTAATCAATAAAACTTGAAGAAATTTGTCTCTAAACAGTTACATAGTTATTTCTCTAAATTGAAAAAATGCAGCACTTATATAAAGAAACTAAATTAGCATTATTTGGTTGCACTCGTTTTGTCCGATTCTGTAAAAATATATATATATAAATTTTCCATTATAATAACTTCTAGTAACTTGAAGTGTTTTCAAACTCCTGTTGAAATTAATATCGCATAAAAGTCAAACTATTTTCTTTAACTCTGGGATATTCGGTTTATGGTTTTTTTTCAAACAAAGGTATTTTTTTTGAATATAAAGTTAAACTATTTTATCGGATTTGATTTATTCAAGTTGTATTGTTTACACATTAAAAAGGGTGACTGGAATAGTGTCGAAAAATGAAATTCAGAATAGTGTCGAATATACTAAAAAGGCCTAATGTCGCAAAAAAGGAATAGTGTCGCAAATGAATTTTATGAATAGTGTCGAACACTAAAAAAAGGAATAGTGTCGGAAGTATTAAAAACGGAATAGTGTCCCAAACAGTTCATTTCAGCAATTGCTTACTCGTTTTGCTTATCTTTAAAGAATACGACTTTTACAGAAAAAAACAGAGAATAATGAAACAAAAGATTGCTGCCCCATGTCAAACCCTCAGTCGATGAGGCAGCACTCCCTTACGGGTCAGGCTATTTAATAGTCGATGTATGTATTGAAGCCCCTGGCAGAAGGCTATTTCAGTATGACACCAGACATACTATCTAAATACAGATTTATAGTTATTAAACACAGATATTTTTTTTATATTTTTGTTACTATTCATTCAACTCCTTTAGGCCATTATTCCTTCTTACAATTTTTGACACTATTTATTAAATTCATTTGCGACACGACTCCTTTTTTTTGTTTTCGACACTATTCATTAAACTCCTTTGCGACGTTATTCCATATTTTGTTATTCGACAATCAATAATGAGACAATTTGCGACACTATTCCTTTTTTACATTTTCGGCAACGAAATTTGCGACATTAAATATTTGCGACAATCAAAATAATGTGATAATATTCCGCCACACCATTGAAAACATATCTAGTCCTCTTCATTAAACTTTTTCATTCGAGTTAACTTTTTTTTCTTTGATAAAGAAAACATATTTGCTTCTTATGTTCAAAATTATTTGGCAACTATGTTGTTAAATTAAATGACAGACGTAAAAAATCAAAAAAAGAAAAAAAAAAGAAGAAAAACAATTATAAACTGAAAAGTTAAAACAATTAGTAACTGAAAAGTAACAACAACTTTAATTTTTTTTTAATGTTTTTATTTAATGAATTAACACACCATTTTACTGAGCACTTTTCATATAAAACTGCACCAATATAAAAAAATACTTTCTATATAAACTATGTTTTAACTGCTGTATAATAATTTATTTTCCAAATAAACCATTTTAAATACATTATATAAATATACTGCCTAAATAAATTGCGATTTATTTTCCCAAATAATTATTTATATTCAGGATTATTGCAGCAGGAAACGAAGCGAGAATGCAACCTTACACCATGAACACGCATTTATAAAAAAACCCAATGCAACCAAACTCTAATCAATATAACTCCATCAAAATTGAACTAATTGACAAAAGCGAAAAGCTAGCATCTTTTTTGAAAAGTTCATCAAACGGTTGTTCTTGTTGTAACTTTATGGTGAAGTCTTGATGTCGAAGGAAATATCCAGGATAATTAGTGGATTCAAATGAAACGTAGTTTGGGTAGTAATAATTTTTACGCATAATAAAAGAAGCATCATTTTTAAAAAGCTCGGAGTAAAGATCTACTTGGTTAAGCTTAAGGATAAAATTTTGATGACGTAGGTACTTAAGGCCATTAATTACCGACTGCAGAGAAACAGAGTCTTCTCGCCCGTTAAGTGCTAAAAGAATAAAAAGTATAATAATAAGAACTTCTACAAAAAGCTAAAAACAAAATAAAAGCACAGATGTGCAAAACATATTTTACAAAGTTCAAGAAACAATACCATAGCTACTTTATTTTGTCCGTAACTACTAACAACAATACCTTTAACAACGCGAAATTGATCCAAAGAATTTAAAATAATAGCTGCTGTATCATCGCTTCGAACTCCTATTCGATATCGCAGATAGTTATTGGACTGCAGTAAATATTGTTGTCCGATATATGCTTATGAAATAGAATTAATAAAACAATTATTTAATTAAAACAAATAATTATGTCAACATTTTTCAAAAACTAAAATGTAGAATAGCTCTTTTTTTTTTTTTGAAAAAGAAAAAACAAGTTTATATTGTGGACTTAAAAATATTTCTCAAAATTAAACTTACAAATTCCAAGCTGCACAAGCCTAAAACTTGCATCTCTTCTGAAAAGTTCTTCTTGAGGTTGTTCTTTTTGTAGCTTCACTGTAAAGTCTTGATGTCTAAGAAAATATCCAGGGTAGTTTGTGGACTCAAGTGAAACATAACCAGGATAATACTTGTTAGGGCAAATAATGAATGAAGCATCATTTTTGAAAAGGTCAGAGTAAAGATCGACCTGATGTAACTTAAGAATAAAATCTTGATGACGAAGATACTTGTTTCTCTCTTTAACTGATTGAAAAGATACTGAGTCGCTTCGTCCGTTTAATGCTGAAATAGTAAGGACTCAATATAAAATCGAATTTAGTATAAAAGAAAGAATTTTAGAATTATGTTTTTTTTAAACAAATCGAGTGACTATGATGAAAGTAAAATTTTAACCAACTATGGTGGTATGCAATTTTTTAAATTGTATACCACCATAGTCGGTTAAAGTTTGCTAGATTTTAAGTTAAGTAATTAAAAAAAACTCCTAAATAACTCGATTGATTTTTAATTTGATTATTAATTTTTAATGTATAAACAAGTTTTCATGATCATGACATAGTTCTGTTTACGTCTGATAAGGTTTTGCAATGTTAAGTAAAGTGTGTGAAAATCGAAAAATCTTTTATAAACTTTACAAAGAAACGTAATCTTACAAGAAATACTAAAGAAACGAAGAAAACTGAAAAAACAGTGCTGAAATTGATAGAAAAAACTTTTACACGTAATGGAAGGTACTTTACAAAATTTCAAATTTAATTGCATATAGTAGTTTATTAAGCTTTTTACCATACCAAGAAACTTTGCATTTCTATTCTAATTTTTAATTGTACCTCTAACGATGCGATATTCTTCAGCGCTGTATAAAGCAATTCCAACAGTGGCATCACTTCTCACTCCAATTCGATATTGCCGGTAGTTGTTGGATTCAAATGAATATATTTCTCCAATGTTTGCTGTTAAAATTCAAAAAGAATTTAAAATAATATTACTTTTTTTAAAAACGACTTTAATCTAACATTCGAGGAAGTAACTAAAATCTAAAAAAGTAATTTGAAAACGCAAAAATAAATTTGAGACCTTATGTTTATTAAAAATTTATTTTTTATTTTTTTAGTTTTAAGAAAGTTGTTTTCGTAAAATTAAATATTAAATATTTGAAAACTGTTTGGTGACATTAGACAACTGTCTGAAATATTTGAAAGTCTTGCTTTCAATATGCTGAAAAGTGCAACTTTATTAATTTGTGTTTTTAAAGTTTAAAATTAACTAATTTAACGAGTACTAGTAGTTTAGCTTATTTAATGAAAACAAGTATAAAATTTAAATATAAATTAATAACGACAGGAGCAAGTAGAAGACAAAAATCTTGTCATCAAGCCCCTATAGTAAGCGTAAAATATTTTTTACAAATTTCTCAATAAATAAATTTACAAATACTCATTATATAAAATAAGTTAGTACATACTTACAACAAGAATATGATAAATTGCAAAAATTAAATAAATACATACAGTAAAAAATATCGCAAACTTTTTTTTTTTCACCGTTGTATATACATATTTTCAACGTTGATATATTCATATTATTTCACAAAAATATTTTTGTGTCTGTTAATTTAAGTAAATTCTCTTTAACTATATCTTTAAAACAACTTATTGAAGTTATACTTTACGTATTTTCATTAAGAACTATGTTCTACAGACGAGGTCCTCTATCTGAAATCGAGTAACCAGATGTTTTAAGAGTTGGCTTAGGTAAACTAAAATTATGGATAGAGCACCTCGATGTAAATACATTATGCATCTTTAGATTTGTTCATAATTTTTTCTTAAAATTTATGTTTTTTTAACTAGTTCATTTCTGGATGGTAAATTTAAATATTATATTTGCATTCAGGTAAAAATTACCAATTTTTACACTATGTAATTTTTGATCTTTAACTAGTAAACTTTTCAGATTTTTTTTGATAGGTAAACAATAATTCTGTGATGATTTTGGCGTACCAGTTTAGCTCAACATAACTTTGACCTAGTAAAACATTCATTACGCCAAAGTTAGTCTTAGGAACAGCACAGTTTAGTTAGCCCACCTAAATTCAAGAAACTATAAAAAATTAAAAATTCAAAAATACTATTACCTTCTACAAATAAATAAAGATAACTTGCAATCAAAAGTAAAATTAGTTTGCCCATCTTTTTTTTTCAATTCAATTATTTATTAAGTCTATAAAATATTTTTTTACTCTATTAGTAAAAAATCTTTTAATTATAAATTTTTGAAAAAGTTTTGTTTATATATGTTTGATTTCATAATATGGATATCCGTTTTTCCAGATATTCGATACAAACCACATTTTATTTGCATAACACCTTAGTTATTTTAATTGATTTCAAAGTCTATTGAAACGCTTGATCCTAATCATTTTAATGATATTTAGAACTCCGCCCACCTTTTATATAATTTTCTTTGTATAGTTACATAGATATAGTCAAATGCAATGTTGTAGCTAGTGGGTTGCCCCCCCCTCCCCCAATAGAAAAAAAACAAACTTGCCGTAAGTGCCCTAACCTCTTAAAATTTTTTTCATCAGGTTTTACTATAAAAGAAAGAAAAAAACTCCTCAAGTTTGGAAAAAGCCCCTTAAATTTCCAATTGGGCTACCTAATTTTGCTGCACCCTTCTCCTATATCAATCGGCGTGTCTGAGAAAACGTAGTCATGGCTCTTAGCAAATGGAGTAGAAGTTGGTTTTTAAGTAGTTATAATTAAAATGTAAAACTGCAATACAGACCAATATTATAGTTACTTAAAGTAACGTATTTAAAAAAAAAAAATAAACGTATGTAAATATGTATACATATTTACATACATAAATATGTATACATATATACATATATATATATAACCTATAAAAGGTGAAACAGACTGTAGAATGAATTTCGATAAGCGATTTTATTATTTTATTATTGCTCTGTTCATCGAGCACTCTATTTGTAAATTACACTAACTTAACTTGGGTATTCTTTATAAAAAATATCCAATTTGAAAAAATAGCACGAAAAGGTTTCTTAATTTAATATTTTAATTTAAACAGTATTTACAATATAATAATTAGTTTATAATTAGTTTTGACATACAGATCTATTAAGTCTAACGGAAACTGTGTTTTATGTACTAAAACTATATTATGCAATAATACGTTATTATATATCTTAAATATGAATTAAAGTATAGAATATATTACATAACATAAAAAACTACATTTTATAATATAATATAGATTAAATTATATTATATTTTATACTATAGATTATATTACATAATAAAACTATATAGCTGTATTAGATGACTAGTAACACTATAGTCAAAACTGAATTTTATATGGCTTGAAACACTTTATGGACAAAAAGCACTTTTTACAAACCATTAGTTTTGAAACAATAAATGCTAAATATACTGTGAAAAATTGAATTACAGTACACAGACCATCAAGTTGCATGACTTTAGATATCAGTATTTTTGTGCGTTACAGCATTAGCTTGACAGAACTAAAAAAATCATTGAAATCTGCTGTAAAATGGAACTAATGCAATTAAAGAGCTTCATATCTATACAAATGTCTATATCATCATTTTCCTTACTTAACAACGAGTTAACTTTTTTCTAAAAAGAAACAATCTTTTAGGAAGATTTCTAATCTGCAAAAATAAATCTATTTGCTTGAATCTCTTTTCGAGAATCTTGCAATTGCAAAACCTAATATATAAATTAAGCATCTCTCGTTTGTGCAGTTGCCAAACTTAATATACAAATTTAAAATCACCGTTCTAGTTCAAATGTGCTTTTTTAATGCCTTTAATACCCTTAATTGTTTTTTATAATTTCCATTGTATCATTTGATATCTAACAACTATTTTTATTAACTTTAATTGTGTTTTTTGATACCTTCACAATTAGATTTTTTTAGCATCCTAACAGTTATGATGCCAAAAGATTAGCTGATGATAATAATCTTTATTGCCTGCCGTATCAGGGCGTATATAAATATTTATTACGAACTAGAATTTACTTTAACAAAAGCTAAACTAAATTAAATTGAATGTGTTTTATAAAGCAGCAAATAAGGAAAAACAAAACCTATTAATCAAATAACTTGTTTAACAAAACAGTAGCAATAGAAAATATTAGTATAAAATCGTAATGTTGCTTTGAAGATAACGGTAACAGTTTTAAAGATGACTAAAACAACATTTCATAAAGCTTTTTAAAAAAACTTTAGACTTAGTGTGTCACAATGCCAAGAAAATAATGAGACGGTTATAAGAAAAAGAGCTTTATAAATTCAAGCAAGTTTTCTGAAAGAAAGTCGTGATGATTTTATATTAGAAAGTCAAAATGATATTTTTGAAACGGATAAAACGTAAAAAAGACTAAATTAAGTTGCAGCAAATATTTTTTTTATTTACTGCGGTAATTGTAAAAGTTGGTGGGGTAATTTGAAAAGGAGGTGTGCTAAAGTGACTGATACTCAGAAAGTTGTTTATAGAATAAAAAATTCAGAGTAAATTTTTTTTTTAAATCTTAAATCTAAATAATAAACATATAAAAGATGGCTTTTTGATTAGTCTTATGTTCAGCTTATGAGGCTTTTTTAGATAACAAGAAATATGGATTGAACTAAATTTCACGCTTTCTTTTATAAATTATTTTAATGTTTTTTGCTTTTTGTATATTATATTTAACATATAACTAAAAAAGGCTGGCATTCATTTTTGGTCATTTTTCTCAAAGCTGTCTCGCTGTGTTGTTGTGTAACATCAACAACAATGTTTATAAAATATTTTTAAACAGATTCATTTCTCATTTTACCTTTAGCAGCATCAGACAATGCAAAAACTTTTCTATCCTTGGTCTAATTTCCTTTGATATCTTTATAGATGAATATATTTTCCGAGGATTCTGATTTTCATCTTATGCAACCAGGGTCGTCCCGAACGCGGGGTGTAGGGGTGTACCACCCCCTCCCCGAAAGCTGTCATAAAAGCATTTGATTTGGCACATTGAGTAAGTTTTGAACTGTAGTTGGCAAAGTTTGACCATTTTTTTTTTTGGTGTCTCTAGTTGGCAAAAAGTACACACAACATCCCCCCTTCCCTCATGAAAAACCTCTTCGGGACGGCCCTGGATACAACAGTGTAAATCTTCGAATGGTAATACTCTTATGCTAGTGACTTCAGTTAAGAAAATTTTTTGCTCGCAAAAAATCAATCTCTAAAAATAAGATATATAAGAGTTTTTGCCTCTAATTATAATGTGTCACTAATTAAAATGTGTCACTAATTATAATGTGTCACTAATTTAATGTGTCACTAATTATAATGTGTCACTAATTATAATGTGTCACTAATTTAATGTGTCACTAATTTAATGTGTCACTAATTATAATGTGTCACTAATTATAATGTGTCACTAATTTAATGTGTCACTAATTTAATGTGTCACTAATTTCATGTGTCACTAATTATAATGTGTCACTAATTGGCACTACAATTAATAATAATCTAAAGATTGATGAAAACATTTAATATTTATGTAGTTAAGAAAACGATATATACTCTTTTAAGAGAAGTTTTTTAACCCGTGATAAAACTACCCTGTTATTGAACATATTTATCGTGTCTTTCTTTTTTTGTATTATTCTCTAATTTTGATGTTTTGATTCAAGTTCAATGACCTTAATGACAGAATTCATAAAAAAGCTCTTGATGTAGTTCACAAAAAAAATTATCTTTTTGTTATTGATTTTTTTTTTTAACAACAAATATATTTCGCTGCTGATAAACCAAAATAAACCACAGATGAGTTTTACATTGTAAATATCAATAAATAAATTATTTTTAGAAAACAGACTAGGATTCAAAGAAGAAACGGGAAAAAGAAATGCAATAACATATTAAACATTTCATCCAGCCTCTTAGTATAATAAATTTTAAAAAAAAAGTTATAAGAAACCACTAGAATATATACCTATAAAAATAAACTACTAATGTAATAAGATTTTAATTTTTTTTAACAATAGCAAAGATATTTCGTTTTTTTTTTTTTTTGCTTTAAACTTGAATGAGATTAATGATTTTAGTATATTACCATTATGTTTTTGAAAACAATTTGATAACTAAGGTCAAAATGCTAATTTCGTAGTTTTCTAAAAATCATTCTTTATATTTAATTAAATTTTTTAGCAGGCGAAGAAAGTTCGATTGGTTTGTTCTTAGGAACAAATAAAGAAATTTTCGTCACGATTTTTGTCAAACTTATAAAAAAAATTAGCTAGAGTTATGTTTTAATTATATTTTTTTACTTAAATATAAAAGTTAACTTCTGATAAATATTTATTTCATATTCGTTTATCATTTTTATATCTCTCATTTAAAGTTTAGTGTGCTCTCCTTCTTTTCTCATATATAGTTTTACATGCATGTTTTTGTACAGTTTGTATTCTTTTTTTTTTTTTTTTTTTTTTTTACGTTATGTCGGTTGTTGACATAATATTGTTGATGATATATACCAATAATATTGATAATATTTCCTTTACTTTCGATAATAGTTACTAAAGATATTATGACGTAGTTGATAAAACAATGAGTTAAAGAGAAGTAAAATAACTTTTGACAAAGTTTATTTGAAATTTACAAATGGGCGAACCAGGGGCGGGTTTTAACTTTCACTATGGGGATCGCAATTTTCCTTTTTTTTTTTATTTTACATTAAACTTTTTGCTATAGAAAATAATTTAATTTTACAAATACCAAAAAGATTTTTGGGTCCGACTGATTTTAATGCCAGAACCTTGAAGTGGGTATTGGCACAAATGAGAACTAGAAAAAGTGTGAAGCAGTTACCTAATGATGAAACGAAAAAATGACTAAAGTAATAACCGGTCAAAATTACAATTTTTTTAAGATTATATTTAAATTTTTTTAATAAATTTGATAATTGTTATGTTAATTTTTAAGAAAATTGAACATTTGCTTTAAAAAGTCATAAAAACGAACTCAGAAAGTAAGTTTTTTCAAAGGGTATTTTCACAAAAATTAGACACTTTAATTTATTTTAGACAGAGAATGTGACTGTAGAATGCGTTTTTTCATTTTTTATCAATATTAAAAAGTAAGGAGAGTTCGTTTTTTAAAAAATTTCATGGAGAATTAAAATCTAGAAAAAAATATATTTTGCACGGGGAAGAGGGGTACGCTTAGTTTAGAATGGAAAAAAGACGAAAATATGACTAATTAAAAAGAAAAAATTATAAAAAAATATTTTATAAAATGTTTAAACTTAATGTAAACTTGTTATAAATATGTTGAGCTTTATGAAAATTCATTAAAATAACCACAATTTTGTGAAAGTTGTTTGTAAGAAAAATTACTCATAATTTAGACAGTGAATGTCACCAAAAGGTGCGGTGTCTTTTTTTACACTAATAAAAAGTCAAGCAATTTTATTACAAACAACAATATATTATATACTAATACATTTTATAGTATATGTTTTATAAAATTGTTATCTTTATTAAAATTAATCTTAAGCTTTATATTACAATAACACTTACACTTCCTTTGAAACCCTTTCTTGTGGCGTTACCTAGGGATCTATTCTAGGTCCTTTGCTTTTTCTTGTCTATACGAATAACACAATTTTATTCTTTTTGCAGATGACGCCCAAGCTTTCTATACCCACTCAAACACTAAAACTATTTTTAACACAGTAAATCAGGAGCTTGAAGATCTAAGCGATTGGTTAAAGGCCAACAAACTTTCCTTGAACATTGAAAAAAGTAAATACATTCTTTTCACTAAACCATCAAAGTCAGTAATATTATTATTAAAATATCCAGATATTTTAGTTGACAAAACAAAATTAAAAACAGCATTTTCTGTGAAGTTTCTAGGAGTAATTCTAGATTAACATATTAGCTGGAAAGAGCATATCAGATTGTTAGAAGATAGATGAGATTATTCATAAAACCAAGCATATTTTAAATAAATAATGTGTAAAAAGTTTATACTTAGCATTTGTTTATAGCTACCTTAGCTACTGCAATGTTGCATCGGCAAGTACTTACCAATCAAAACTAGCCTTAGTCTATAAAAAATAAAAACAAGCATGCCGCATATTTACAAATGGATATGCTAATGCCAAACAAATAATGAAAGAACTGAGAGTTCCTACAATTTATGAACAAAACATCTATAGCGTCCTTCAGTTTATGTTTAAATTAAAAAATAATTTGGTCCCAAAAATATTCCATAATTATTTCCAACTTATTGATCATAAATATGAAACAAAGTATTCTAAGCATAACTACTATATTCCAAAAATGTCTTTGAGACAATCCAAATTCTTAATATCTAGAAGAGAACCGCAATCGTGGAACTCATTTCTCACCAATGAGATTAAAACGATAAACTCTTTTCGACATTTTAAATGCGTTTTTAAACAGCAATTACTTGGCCTCAACATTACTGAAACAATATTTTATTTTTAAAAAACTTTTACAGGTCTTGAAATTTTTTTTTCATTTACACAATAGCTGGAAGTATTTATGGTTATATTTATAATAATGCATTTAATTGTATTTATATTTATAAAGATGCATTTACTTGGCTATTATAGTTATACGAGTTTTTGTATTTATATATTCTTAACTATTGTATGATTTGTGTTTATCTTATATTTAATTGATATTGACTGTAAAACATAATTAAAATTGACGGGGCAAGATGATAAGACCATCGTCTTCTGCTTGCTCCAGTCAATTTATTACGTTAACAATTTTGTAAAAAATTTTATATTACAGATAACTTTGCACCCTCTTAACAATCATAAATTTGACACTTACAATTTAAAATATCAAACATTTTATCAAGATTTAATATAAACTCTTATTTTATTCTGTTTTTTTGCTTTGTTCACAGATATTAAAAATGAAACGTCTCAAATAATTTTATACACTATAATGTTTAATAATATATAATAAATAATAGAAGCTTTAAAATAAGCATTTGCCTTTTGCCACTGGGTAATAACGGAAAATCCAACCTTTTTTGCAGTTTCTTTTATTATAAAACTCTAGAGTTTTTATAGAACTGCAAATCGAAGTGTGTATATAGGAAACTTTCCCCAGCAAGACATTTTTTTTGTCCTGAAATCCCCATAAAATTCTTCACAAAAATGAACTATCCTTACTTTTAAAATTTAATAAAGAAAGGAAAAAACAGTGCACTCTACCGTCACATTTTCTGCCTAAATAATGATAAAAGTCCTTTTTTTTGTAAAAATACCTTTTGCAAAAACTGACTTATCTATGTTCGTTTTTATAACTTTTAACCAAATATTCAATATTTTTTAAAATTCAACATAATAATTATAGAGTTTATTTAAAATTTTATGAAAAATTATTTTTTGAAAAACTATTATTTGCCCCTGTTAGTAAGCCAACTTTTGTTCAAAACAACGCTTTCAACAAAAAAATGATAAAACGAGGATTGGATTTTGGACAAACCATGTCTATTTGGTATATGCGCCCCGCTTAAAAGATAATAATTTTTATATCATAACCAGGATACGTGCTTATAAAACCAACAACAATCTTACTTGGCCAATGTGACAAAATGTTATTTAAATTAGCATGCGTGAGTTTTTATAAGGGCGTCTTTATTTTCTTCACCAATTTTTGGTACCAAAGTTAATGTAGTTAAGCGTATTGTATAAGCAGATATATTCCTGCTTTGAACTGATGGAAACAAATTTATGAAAACTTCTTGTAGGTCTTTGAGTTATTGATTTGGGGAGCTAAATAGTTACAGTTTAAAAAAATTGCTTCGCCCTTAAAAAATTAAAAGTGAATGCCAAATATTTTGTATTTAGAAAAATTGCAAAACTACTGCAGCATTTAAAATTTAAAAGCCAATATTGATGATTAGCACTTTAAACATGTTTTTAACTGTTCCACCAATGCAATCACATGGTGACTTTCCATGTGATGTACCAAAGATATTTAACTCTTGTTGCATCCCAAAATTTTTAGCATGATTTTCAATGAATTCAATTAGTGTAAATTCTAAACTTTAAAGCTTTTCTCCACAACTTTCAATGAATTGACCCATTGTAGATGTACAATTTAAAAGCTCTATAGTACTATTCTTTTGTATTCTATCTTCATTTACTTTATCATTTTCTTCATATTATTGTTCGTTTTGTAATAGATTTGCAATTACATTATTAATAATATTTAAATTCCAGGGTAACGATAACACCTACGCACAATACATTCCCTTGACTCTCGGCTACAAACAATGTATATAATAAGTTATAATAATTCATCTTTAGCTTAACTCCACTAGACATAAGCTTTAGGTTTAGGTGTATTGTGCTGATACTTACTGCATGGGTCAAAAAAATTGATGGTCGTTTGAGCAACGCAACTTTAAAGCAGCTTGGAAATGCTGTTAATAGGTTTATATGTGGGAACGAACTTTAAAAATACACAATTGTTTAGCAAACATGACTTTGCTGTTGCATAAACTACTGAACATGGTTTTGTCGGCAATCAAACTTATATGGCAATAAAACAATAATACTATTTGTCAGACCCAGTAGTAGAAAACCATCTGCTTTGAAAATAGCAAATGCTAATTCCAATGTACCAAAGAAGTTGGTTAGTGATTTTAATTTCAAATCATTACCAAAAGCAAATGAGCGTGAGAAAAAATGAATAAGCGAAAAAAAGAGCTCAAGCATTCTTACAAGTATACCCATCAAAAAATTATTAAAACAAATAAAAAAAGCAAAAAGAAAAACAAAAATGTTTAAAAAAACAAAAATAAAGATGCTCGTGAAGCTAAAAAGGATGTTAATAAACTCAAGCTAAATTTCTATAGGCGTAAGTCTATAAAATCCAGGACAAACAATCTGTGCTGAGAATGTGCAAAGGATGCTTTTATAAGATGTTCTGCTTGTGAGGAGAAATATTGTAACCCTATAACAGGAAATTAGATTAAGTGCTGTCAATGCCAAGAGTGGTTGCATGAGAAATGTTTCAATTATGAAAAGAGTAAATTTATTTGTGACTATTGTTAGAGGTACAACTAAACACTTAAATATTACGTTACATTGCTTTACACTTAGTTTAATAATTTGCAAGGTCTAAAAACACAATTACCATTTATTAAATTGTATAACATCAAAATATGTTTCATCAAAAGATAAAAACGTTTAACTATTTTCTGTTTGCCATCTTGCCCAAAAGTCAAAGTCATCTTGCCCCAGTACAAGGCAAGATGACGATTTGTTAAGGTTGTGAAAAAGTAAAATTATCTTTTATTTATTTGAATAAGTAATTGTTAGTATACTTAATAACACAAATGATAACTTTAACTTTTTCATGGAAAAAAACTTTACTATCTATGAAAATAAATTAATAAGCAACAAAAATTGTTAACATAGTTATCTTGCCTCGGGCTTCCTAATTTATATTTTGTTGAAAAACATTTTTAAAAATAATTTATTGTAGCAAATATATTTTTTTTAAGAAAACTCTTATTAATGTGATGAAATAATGATTTGAAGTTGAATAGAATTATATGAAAATAAAGTACGTAATTATTTATATCAGTGGTAGTCAACGTGGTACCGGTAAAGATTTTTTGGTCGGCGGTAGGAATTTGTTACGGTATAGAAAAATACTTCCTGTTATTAATGTTTACAAATTCTAAAAGAATAGCTAACATTAAAAATGGTTGTCTTTATATAATTGCAGTTGGGACGAGAACAACAATATATTGTTACATATATGTAAATAAAAAGCACATGGGTTATTTTAAAAATGTTTCAATACCAAATCATCGGTGAATAGAATATATTCGAAATTTAAATTATAATAATTATTCATTATAAAGCAAAATTAAGAAAACTTTACAAAATGATTAAGACAAGGAATATGCTCGCGGCTTTTTATTGGAATATTTGGGCTCATAGCTATTCGTCGGGTTTCATTGTAAGCATCATAACTAAACAAAACCCATTGTGTTTAATATGTAATAAAACTCTATTGAACGAGGGTATAAAACTAAGTAGATTGCGAGAGCATCTGTCTTCAAAACATCCAAATTTTTTTAAGAATTACATAAAAAAGTCCTAAGTTGGTCCTCAAATGCTCCATCATTTAATAAACAAAATGCCGCAAACAAAGACGTTGCATTTTTTATCGTATTTATAAATTGTAACATGTGAATTAATTGCATAAAGTGGTGAAAAATTATTTATCACCAATAAAAGAATTTATCACCAAAGCCATGCATCAAGATTTGCCTTAAGCTTTAAAAACATTGCCATCAAGTGATTCTTCAATTAGTCGTAGAATTGAAGCTATGGCAGTTAACGTGGAAAATAAACTGATAAATGTTTTCCAACAATGTTTATTTTCCTTGCAAGTGGATGAGTCTAGCATAGCAGACAATAATGTTTTAATGATGCCATATTTGTCTTATTTTGATAAATGTAATATATTGCAATATGAAATGCTATTCGCAATAAACTTTATTATGGATAAAACTGGAGTATATATATCCTAGTAGATTGAAATCATACTTTACAAAATAATGTGTGGCCGTGGCGCAGTGGTTAGAGCGCTTGCTTCAGAAGCAGGAGATCCAGGTTCAAAACGATTTCTTGACACATATTCGCGTCACGGTAAGAAAAGAGGCGTGAGTTTCATAGTTAAATGCACTTTCGCGGTGCTCAGTGATAAGGCCGTTAGGTCTCCTTGGTACACCTAAATAACAAAATAAAAATAATAAATTATTAAAATAATTTTTTGAATATTGTTACTTGCCAATGTACCAGAAACAAAAGGTCGCTATCGTGGATTTGTTGCTTTTTTGAAAGCTGAAGAGTCTAATTTTTTATTTATTCATTATGTGGTGTAACATAATTTTAGAAAAAATTTTAGTGAAAGTTTTTCACTCATCATTAAGTAAAGTAATTCGAGCTGTAAATAAAATAAAATGCAAAAAATGATGGAATGTTTCAGCAGCTGTGCCAGGATAATAAGGAAAATTTTATAAGACTACTTAGGCGTACAAAATTTCATTGACTGTCAATGGTTTAATCAGTTTGAAGTAGGGATGTGCCGAAATTATAATATTTCAGGCTGGAATGGCGGAATTTATTTTTTACTTTTTTTTCAAGACATTTGACTAATTTTATTTGCAGTATTCACTTATGTATGGATTTCTTAAAGTTTAAAGAAGCTTGTTATAAGAAACAAGTAAAAACAACATATTAGGTTTAAATGAAATAAGAATCAAATTAATGAAATAGATTTTAGGTTTAGGGCATCCAATACCGGCATACCGAGAACCGGTATCCCGATATACCGGTTGTTTTTCCAATACCGATACCGAGCTCTCAGTATCGGTATATACCGGTATTTCAGTTATTTTTCTCCGAACCAAGTTTTGGTTTTTAGAGAGTTATATGCGCGAAAATATATATTTAAAGAGCTATAAGCGAAGAAAACTTTCATTATAAAAATGGATGAAAAAAAATCTTTCTTAGATGTTGAAAGCCTTTTTAAATATTAAGTTATAAAAGTATTAAATAAGAGACATTTATATTTTGAAATATTAAACTCTTTTAATAATTAGTTAAAATATCTAAGCGAGGAAATATCATCGAAGAGAACTTAAGTGATAGAAAAAAAAAAAACCTTTCTTAGATAGAAGGTTTTTTTAATATTTAGTTACCTGTTTGTATTAAATATATATGTTAAATATATATGTCTATATATATATTTAACATATATATATGTTAAATATATATGTCTATATAACTATTGCAGCGCAAATATTTTTAAGTACTTTTATTTAAATAACCTTGGAGAAATCTACAAAAATCTTGTCATTTCACATGCAAACGCTTTCAGAAAATTGCAAAAGTAACGTGTTAGAAATTAGAATTCTACGCAGGAGAACATGGTTTTTAATAAAATACCGCATAAATATCTTAAATAACTTAAAGTTATCTAATCTCACTCCACTTTTTAAAAAAGCTGTCCATTGACAAATTTTGAAAAACCTTATAAGAATCAAATAACAAAAAAAAAGTTCTAAAAAATTAGTAAGTCTTATTTATAGTTAGTTTATAGTTATTTTTTATGTTGTGTATTTTGAAGTAACAATTATAAAATGTCTAAATTAGAATTGAATGAGTAAATGTCTAGATTAGATTTTATAATTATAATTTATAAGAATTAATAAATTTCTAGATTAGATTAACAATTGTTAGTATATTTGCCGGAGTTAGAAACATATATTTTATAGTTTTATATTTAAAATATTGCTGCAACAAAAAGCAACAAGCAAATAATCTGTTTGCTATCCGCAAAAATACTTATGCAATTAAAAGACGTCTTAAAAATTTTAAATAAGTTCCTGGTCAAAAAATCATTTTTAGAAACATAATAAATCTATAGCTTAAGAAAGAGGGCGAGAAAAAAGAAAGAATAAATTAGGAATTGAACTTGTGCAACTTAAGTAACTTGTATATTTATACACGTAATACAAAATTTAATTCAACACATAATTTTATGGAGTTCTCTTGATACTATTAATGTGGGTTTTTACTTATACTTTTGTAATTGAAGAGCATATTTCTAAACAAATCTAGATCTAGTTTTTGTGAAATTGAGTTTAGGTAACTTTAAATTAAGTTAGGGAAAACAGTTGTTACAAATCAATAGAACCAACGTTTAAAAAAGCAATTTACCAAATTACAGCAATTAAAAGCTTTCAAACGACAACTTAAAACTTCCTATTTTCAAATCGTGAAGCCGCCATTTTAACTTACTGTTAAAATGGCGGCTTTAAAATAGTTATACTTGAAACACTGTAACACTATTCAAAACATTCGTTTTTCAGCTTGCCTAACATATCTCTTCAGCTTATCTAGCATACCTCTTTGAATAAATGTGAGTCCAGTACACTTTTTGATTAGTCTGTTCCAGTGGGGATGGTAATTAAAATGATATTTTTAAATGTTTAAGAATCGTTAAAAAAGTCTTTATTGTGCTCCCCATTAGGTAAATTAATTAAATCAATTACAAGTAGATAAGCTCATTAAAAAAAGCGAACAACGTTTTAAAGCTGAAGTGAATTTTAGGACCATTAAGTAACAATGTGAAGACCTCCTTAATATAAAATAATAAAAGAAAGACGCGCAAATTTATCTTATGTCATAAAATCTCTTCATAAAGGAGATCAAGCCAAAAATAATTTTGGTTCAGTTACCATTTTTGATCGGCTAACTAAAACTGCAATGGTAAATTTAGTTGTGCATCTTATCCAGTGACTTTCATCCGTCCAAGTTAAAACTACAGATTTGCCATCCAAAACACATGACAAACATACCATAATGTGTGAAGATGAACCTTTGTGCTAGACATTATAAGGGTAACTGGACATGGCTATAAATAATGAGATAAAAATGAAAAAAGTACCAAAAACAAATCGAAATATTAACGATTTGACAAAAAATAATACGAAAAGAAACTTCTATATTTGAGGCAGACAGTCACATGGTACCAATTTGAAGTTGGTATACGATTATATTTTAACTATTCCTCAACAAGCGTAAAAGCTGTGTCATTTTGCAGCGGAAAAAACAAGTGCAACTTTTTTGATTTGTTTCATTTTCTTAAGTCTGGTCCGTGTCAACGTCACGGAAGTTTTTTAATAATTAAAGGAAGTATCCAGAAAATTCCAGAAGTTTCCAGAAATTTCCAGAAGTTTCCAGAAGCATGCAGAAGCTTCCAGAAGTTTCCAGAAGAAGCATCTGGAAGCATCCAGTAGCATCCAGAAATATCCAGCAATATTCAGAAGCATCCAGACGCATCCAGAAGCTTCCAAAAACATCGAAAAGGACAATCTAGAATCTTCCAGAACAGGTTCACACAGGTTCATTTTACTATATAAGAGACATGTAAATCGACATGTAATTCAGTCAGCATATGGAAGTCAATCAGTCAGTATTATCAAGACGGTTTATCGAAGTGAGTTTTATTAAAGTGTTCTATCGAAGAACATCAATACAAGAGGTGAAATACAACAAGTGGTTCAATACATCAATACAGTCCACATCAAACGAAGACGTTGTGTTCCACAGAGCATTATTGTATCATCACAAGGTAAATGTATCACGGTAAGCCTTGAGAAGCGTGATTATTTATTTTTATTATTTTTATGACTTCAAGTGCTAAAATGGCTCCCAACAGTCTTGAGTTGGAACTAAGAGAGAAAATTATTGGCGATTACGTAACGTAATGTCACAAAAAAGTATTTGTGATAAATATCGTATGAAAAAATGGACCGTATTAAGACTATGTTCCAAATATCGTTCTACGGGGAAGTTGACAGCAGATAACAAAGACCGCGCTCCACCACTTCTAGAGAGGATTCTATGATCTTCAGATCCGTCAAGAAAGATCCCTGGATATCATCAGTCGAGATACAAAAGCAATTAGAGCTGCCTGTATCGGGCCGAACAATCAGAAGACGTGCTGTTGAAGCCGGATTGTTTTCTCGACGCCCTGCAAAGAAACCGCTGATTTCACTAAAAAACCAGAAGAATCCTGTTAGCTACATCTCATATTGACTGGAATGTGCAGAAATGGCGAACTGTACTGTTCAGTGATGAATCGAAGTTCAACATCATTGGGAGCGATGGCATTTGCCGTGTACGTCGACCTGCCGGAAAACGCCTCAAATTACGTAACTGCCATAAGACCGTGAAGCATGGTGGAGGCAATGTAATGGTCTGGGGGTGTTTTTCTGCTAAATTGTCTAGGTACATCACATCGAAACGATGGAATAAGGGACCGTTTCATGTATAAAAATATCCTGATGTTATGTTACCTCATGCTGAATGGAATATGCCAATAAAATGGGTTTTTCAGCAAGACAACGATCCGAAACACACTGCAAAAGTAGTCAAGCAAAGGTTTCAAGACAACCACCTATTGGTGATGGATTAGCCGCCTCAATCTCCGAATCTCAACTCTATCGAGAACCTGTGGGAGATCGTCAACCGCAGAATTAATCCTGAAGGTGTTCGTAATAAGGATCAACTGTTTGAACAAATCCAAAAGGCCTGGGCAGCGATTCCACAAAGTTTCATTGATCACCTGATCGAATCTATGCCTCAAAGATGCAAGGCTGTGATCAACAACAAAGGATTCGCCACAAAATATTGATAGCGAAATACAGCTTGGTCAACATTTTGTAGAGTTGCACTTGTTTTGTCCAGAAGGAAATCAACTTTTTTTAATACTTCTGATTAATTTATTAATTTTCGTGTACAAATAATGAACTTTGTGATGTATAAAACTTGAAGAACTTTGCCTCTAAACAGTTACATAGTTATTTCTCTAAATTGAAAAAATGCAGCACTTATATAAAGAAACTAAATTAGCCATATTTGGTTGCACTCGTTTTGTTCGATACTGAATATACGATAATCTTTACATGACGAAACCTTAAATAGTTTTTTACCGGCCTAATTCAATAAAAAATGATTTTTTAATGCTTTTTTTTTTTTCAAATGAATATATTTTATATATTATGTAAACTTAAAAAATAAAGTTTTGGAAGCGTTTATTTGTAGTGTTGGGTTTTATTTTATGTTTTTTTTAGTATTTGTAAATACCGGTATTATTAACTGTATATCGGTTTTCACAAAATCTAATACCGAATAACAGGTTCTTAATTTATGGCCGGTAATGGAAGCCCTACTTTTAATCTTGAGGGTAAAAAGTTCTTGTTTCGGCCGGAATTATTTTAATAATTACGGCAACCCGGTTCCGGCTGGAATTCAAAATATTCAACCCGGTACATTCCTAGTTTGAAGCATTAAATGATTGTGTCATATAATGCTTTGAAATCAAAACATTGTATGACAATAGTTGCTACTTTCACAAAACCACTCTCTATCAGCAGTTGTCGAAAAAGATGCCTTTAATTTGGCGAATACTTTCAAGAGATTTAATGATTTTTTTTTACATTAGTTGGTCCTTTTACAACTATATATTGCTAAAAGTAAAAATAATAAATTTTCACAAATTTTTGATAAACGATATAACAAATATAAAACAAGGTATCTGAAAGAAAATCAAAGGATATTGTATTAAGAACCTTAAATAAGTTAAACAAGCATTCAACAAAGGTAACAACAATAATGTTAAACTTCTACAAATTTCCAAAGTATGTATAGTATATAATCAAAAAAGAGATCTCATGCGGATCTACTCACCAATATTTTGTATAAACGTATACGTACCAAAATTTTAAAAATTTTTAAATAAAAAGTATAGAAATCAACAAAAATAAGTTGGGATAAACATTTTATAAATATAAATAAGTAAAAACAATGTTATTAATTCATATTATTAATAATAACACACGAAAAGAAGGCGAAAAGTTATGGGTAATTCAAAATCAAAATTCGGCAAAACAGTTTTATTTCAAAGGTGTGGTGCCCGGTAAGCACTACAAAGTTGATGAAAGTTTGACAAAAAGGTTCATTTAAAAAATCAGTATTGCTCGAATTGCATTTGTTGATTGATTTCGGAGGAAAAATATCTTTGCAGACAGATAGGGACAAGTCATTTTTTCCACATGTATACAAAGCATAAAACATTTATATATTTATCTCGTATATATTTTGTGAGAAAAGCGATTTGTATAACAGATTAAACAAACTGCTTGTTTCTGAGAGTGATAAAGACATCGCAACTTACTTTTTTGGGTTTTTTTTTTGACAGTGTTTGACCTATATAAATAAAAAAATTTGGTAAATTCTTGAGCTATAGTTTTGGTACATAGAAACATCTTAAACTTTTCCTGTCATATCTATTAAATACAGTATTTTATTAGTTTCCTAAATTATCATCTATAAAAGATGATGTATCTCCAGAGAGTATTAAAATATTCATTAACTCATGAAAAAAACGATTTTAAGATATTTTGAACTTAAAGCGAATGCAATGTGTCAAGCATTACTCTTAGAAATCAAATATGATGAAGAAAATAAACAGAATTTTGATAATAGTGAGCATGAAAACTAATGGCAAAAAAACATGCTTCTCTTATATACAAATATGGAGAAACATTGCAGCCGCGGCGCACAGTGGGCCAGAATGCACTTTTACTGGACAAAACTCATAACTAATTTAATATTAGAGCTATATTCACTAAAATTAGTATGAGTACTAATATGATGTCTGCGCTTTTTATGAAGGTAATATTTTTTTATTTCGTTGCTATGGATACCTTTATTTTGCTTAGCAACAACCTACTTTTGTTATCTGCAGATATTTTATAAGTGCTATATATTCACTAAATTTGGCATGAGTACCAATATGAGATCACACTTCTTACAAAAGTGATAATTTTTTAAATTTAGTTGTTATGGATACTTATATTGCTTAGTTACCGGATACTTTCCTTAGTTACAAAGTGGTAAATTGATATTTGAATATCTTATCGGATTTTTGACCCACCTATATTGAATAAAAATTGAGTATTTAGGTAAATAATGTTTTAGGAATAATAAAAGCAAAAAAAAGTGCAAGAAAACGTTATCAATTTTAAATTTTATCAAAAAATTATAAAACAATAATATCTTTTGAAGATTGTTTAAGTAATTGTAAAACATCTGAAGGAAATGCTTTATGATTTGTTTGGTGTGATGTTGATTTACGCAATGATGAAATAACAGGATCACTGGAAACTAGGAGTCTATTGATAAGATCAGTATTTGTTGCTTTTCTGGATGTTTTTCGGCTGAAATTTTGGCGATAAGATTTAAAGTCTTTATTTCTAGCCTCTTGAGCTTCCTCTGACATAAGTCCGATGGGTAATGTAAGGCTTTTAATTATGTCATGTCCATGTATCAATACTTTGTGAAGTGATTGAGCCATGTAATACCATGGATAAAGGGACACATATAGTCTAAAAGTGTCAAAACAATAATCCTTGAACTTTACGCAGTCTATTTCATATCCTGAAGAGAGCGTTACCAAGATAATGTAAAATCTGAATATAAGGTTTTGGTCAATACCCAGAATTTCAGCTGTTTGTTCATATGCTGCAAAAGCACGCCTTGAGGTATTGCCATCATTACTTGTTCCAGAACCACCACTTTTAGGGAAATCAACAACAAGTCCCATTTTGTTCATAAAATCAGGCTGAATCTTTTGTTTAGCTACAGATGCCTTTTCTTTGTGTTCATTAGATCTTGCTTGCCACTTTCTTGTTTCTTTTTTATATGCAATGTGCAATAACATCTCAAAAAATCGAACCCATGCATGAAGACTGGAAAGACCATATTTGAACTCTCTGTTAGTATAATCTATATTAAGGATATCAAGACTATTCATATTTTTTGGAGAGACACCACACACTGAACAGCATTGGTATGAGTTATTTTTTTCAGATAATATTGTTTGAACCTTCCCATCAATCATTGTAAGTTCAATAATACAATTCACTTCAATAGAAGATCCTCAAACCTCCAATAAAATCATACCCAAGCTTTCTATCTCACTTTTAATGTACTGATCTTCTTCAATCACAGATTCCTTGGATTCCATTTTGTATGCAAATCTTATGGGTGTACAATAGGCTGTGGAGGACGACTTTTGATTTCTCCAAATAGGCACCTTTTCGTTGCTGTTGTTAAATCCAGTCAAATCCAATGGGACAAGACAAGTAATAAATAATGATTCTTCACGCTTTAAATCTCTGTTAATGTCGGGTTCTGATAAAACTTGTTTATAAATGCTTTGGCCAGTAGCACCATCAAAACCAGCCTTACACGTTAGTGTCATTTTTTTATTGCTTTGTCGTTCAATATCAAGTGCCTTAGCACATGTTCCTGAACTGCACAGATTCTTTGCAAAGTATGAGTCATTAAATCTTCTAAAGGAACTGAAGCTGAATAGTCCTCCACTGTGATGTTTGCAGGATAACATTTCAATTTTGCATCTCTGACATCATTGTAAGCGGGGTAGATGTTATATTCTTTCTCCAAGGCTCCGCTTCTAATCAATTGATAGGAAGCTTTTGTCAGACTTGCATCAATTATTAAAGCCAGTGCTTCGTCTGCTCAATATTTAGTTGCTTTATCTGTATTTGATATATTTAAAACATTCTTGGCAGCAATAGCAACAGATTCATCTCTAAATTTTTTATTAGCAGCAAAAAATAATTCATTGGATGAATGAGATTCAATTAAACAAGATACACGCCGTTTTTTAGTTTTATTAGAACTATTATCAAATGCAACTGGTTTTCGACCACGTCTACTTGCCGTTGGTTCGTTGTCTTTTTTCTGACAATTAAATATTCATTAAGCCAGTTCACAAACTTCTTTTCAAAATTTTTCACAGTATAGTTTGCAGATTTCCACTTTTTTTTATACAAGTAAACAAATCGTTGAACAGCATGTCTAAAATCAACGTCTTTAAAATCAGCAAATTTTGGCTGAATAAATTTTAATATATCTTCAGTAATATTTTGTTTTGAAATACTAAGATTGTTTTTTTGGAGAAAATTATGAATGTCTAAGTTTAACAAAACCATATCTAAATAATTATTGTAACAAGTATTTTGTATTTAAAAGTAAAATGTTATAATATATATGCCGCCTGGACTACTAATACTTGTTACTAATTAAGTTACTACAAGTGTTAGTAATTAAAATTAAAAGTAATTAAATTACTGTCAGTGTTAGTAATTAAATTACTATTAACTACCGAAAATATGTTGTTGCTATGTTATGCAAAGTAAGGTATCCATAGTAACCAAAAAAAGTTAACCTCATAAGAATTCTGAATCTCATTTTAATACATACCCCCAATATTGTGTATTTAGCGCCAGTAAAATACTGTTAAAACAACGTTAATGTAAAAATGAGTTGTTGCTATGCAAAATTTAGTACCATAGCAACCAAGTTAAAACATACATAAAATCTGAACGGGGGTTTAAGGGGACAAGCAATCAATTAAGACTCGATTGAAGCATCATATGGCTCAAATAAATATAAGACAACACATGGCAAATTGTGGTAATTATTAGTTATTGTGCGGCAAAAAATAAGTTTCTTAAAAATTTTTTTTTTTAATCTGTGATTTTCAAAGTATAACTGAGATAACATGCTATGACAAATTTATTTCACACATTGGTTTTTCTTATCTCTAAATACTCTAGAATAACATGTACTAATTTTTTGTTTCAAAAACGTAGATGTAATTGAAATATAACACAACGTTGATGTCACCGTTAATTACTTATTTATAATTTTTATTTTTTTTTATTTTATCTCAATATTCAAACGCTTAGAGTCCTGGTAACTAAGGGATTTAATATAAATAAATTATCAATAGATTTCTCCTAATATATGTAGATACTAAAATTAAATAGGTTTTCAAGATTAGACAACTAAAATTTTTCCCATTTTGTCCACCTACTGGCCCACTGTGCGGCGCAATAAATCGTGGCGCAACTGTTAGAAAATAATTAATTGCGACGCAATAGTAAGGGTTTTGACTCTAATTAGTAACAACAAAATTTAAATTTTTATATATTTTAATGTGTTAACAAACTGATATAAAAATATTTAAATATCATTAGTTTTCACATAGAGGACGTGTGATACTGCGTACATAAGGTACTTTTTATTGTACAAAAATGTTTTTGTACGATAATAAATTTTACTTTAAAAGTTACAAAAAAGATCTGATTGATATAGTATTGCTCAAACACAACTTTCTGCAAAGTGTCCGAATAAAATTTTTACCCAAAGTTGTCAACATTTTTTTTAAAAACTGTAAATTTTGTAAACTTATTGCTTAAACATAACATATAACTTGTGTGAAAACTGTATTGTTAGAAAGGGAAATTAATCTTACTACGTTAAACCATGCGATGGTTACTATTTTAAACACCACTATACTTTTGCTATACATTTCTTTTCAAGGTTTAAGACTTAGAGGACTTGGTACTAAAAATAATCAAATAATATAGTTTTAAAACAATAAATCTTCGCAAATTTTGTAATTTCAAAAGTCAAAAATCAAAGTAAAAAAATTTTGTTTACTTTAATAGAATATTTGGTACTTGAAGATGATGACTGCTAGATTTTTTGCTAAATTTATTTGTAATTTCAATATTTTTGGGTTGAATATTTTTTGTAAGTTTACGAAAAGAATGGTGAGATATTTATGAGTGTTTATATATGAACATCTGTTGCATTTTAATTAGTTTTTTAGACAAACGACAAAGTTGTGTTGCAAACATTACTTTTTGGTCTATTTTTCTACAGCAATTACAAAAAATGGTCTTGTTGTTGGAATGAGTTTTCTGTGTGTGTTATTTCTAAATTTAAGTCCTAACGTTCTAATTACAGGGCAACACGCAGTTGCATTAAGCCAAGGAAGTTTACGTCTTCTTTCTTACAAATGTCGAATAATTTATTAGCTATTTTTATGTATACGTTATATCACTTATTTTTCGCCGAGATTTTTATGCATATCAATAAACCACTAATGTGGATCATAATCCTATTTTAAAAATATTTGCATATACAACGTAATGGAGAGAACAAAAAACTCATTCAAACTCTTTTCCATATTGCTTGTTAATAACTTTCTCTCTATATCTGTTTCATTGCTTAGTTGTCTTTTTGCAGACAAACACTGCTTTACTCTGAAAACATAACAAAAAATAACAATCCTATGCAAAGGTGAGCGAGTTTTACAACTTTTAAAACTATTCCAAATAAATCTAAAACATTAGTCAAAACTTACTTTATTATATTTTAGAGATAAAAGATAGAATCATTGTTTTTCGTGTTGCCACGCATGTTGATACCACCACCGCAATAAGGTTTAAAAACTTTTAGAGTTGGAAAGAATGTAAATTAGATTAGATTAAAATTTATTAACACAGCGGTACATGTTCTAAAGGACACGCAGATCCATAAAATATGACTCTGACAACGTACCCTACAATCACATCATACATGTGCTTGGTAATTTTCAAAAAATATATATATTATTATATATATAAATATATATACTGCAAGTTCCGTACGGGTAGTCACAAAAACTACTAACCCTCTGTCTCCCCCCCCCTCCCTCCTCCCCTAAAGCGTAACATAATTTATGGATGACTCCTTACCTAATTTTATATTTACTCTCCTAAAGTTTTATCTAATTCATAGCATGTTAGCATTATTTGTACCTAATTAAACTTTTGAATATGTATTTCATTGCTTTATTTTTCTTTTGTTTACTTGATGCTTGTGATTCTCATAAAGAGTCCTCCACAAATTAAATCACGTAATTGAAGTAGCTGTAGCTATCTGCAAATCCTCGCAAATAACACAAAATCTGGTTAAAACAAGCTAAACTATTATATCAGATGAAAAAACCGTTGGTGTGGATGGTGTAAGCGCATATGCACTGAAGAACTGTTCTAACAGCTACTCAATACCTTTAAGCACAATTTTTTTAAAGTTGCTAGATAATAGATGTTGCCCTGAAATATGGAAAAAGGCAAATGTAACACCACTGTTAAAAAAAGGAAGTAGACTCGACCCAGGCAACTTCCGGCCATAATCCTTAACATCAACTGTATGTAAAGTGATGGAGAAAATGTTACGTGACATTATGGTCAATCACTTAGTCAAACATAGCCTTATTATAAAAATCAACATGGTTTTGTCAATAAAAAAGTGTGTGTGACTAATTTATTGGAGATGATTGACTAGAGGCATATGGTTTTACTGAGAATCTCATAAATTGGATAAAATCGTTTTTACACCAGTGGTTTCAACAAATCATGATGAGCAAATATGTATCCTTGTAACTAGAGGTGTTTAATGGCGTCCCTCAAGGATCCGTCTTAGGTCCAATACTTTCTATCATATTCGTGAACGATATACCTGATATTACTAACCACCCCTGTAAAACGTATGCTGATGAGACAAAACTGCTGGCCCGTTTAGACCACCGATTAGCTTTACAACAACTTCAAATTGATATTTATAACATAGCCAAATAGTACAAAACCTGGAAAATGAAACTCAATATCGATAAATGTAACATCATGCACATAGCTAAAACAAACAATTATGATGTCTACTCAATGCCAGCTAATAACAGTAATCGAGTTGAACTAGCATCGGCTTTAGTCGAACGTGATTTGGGCATCATGATTACGTCAGATATGAAATGGCATAACAATTCAGCTTATGTAACCAATAAAGCCAGCCACGTATTAGGCATGTTACATCGTATTTTCAGTCACATGACTACGCAATTACTTAAAATTCTACACACAGCTTTTGTACGACCTCATCTGATGTTGGCGGTAGCAGCCAGCAATCCATTTTCAAAAATAAATATTGATAAAATCGAGAAAGTACAAAGAAGAGCTGTCTCTTTGATGCCGTCGTACGATCATATGTCATACAAAGATCGTATCAGTATACTAAACTTAACTTCCTTAGACACCCTTTATATTAGGGGAGATCTTATTCAGGCGTATAGAATTATTTAAAATATAGACATTGTCTCATGGAGTAAACCCCATGCCCTTTATGTTGGGATGTCAAATAGAATAAAAACTATAGGGTATCATATAAAAATGACTAGAGAATTTGTTCAAAATTGCGCGCAAAGGGATCAGTTTTTTACAAATCGATTAGTGAATCATTAGGATGCAAGTTTCAACGCTCAGCACAATGCAGAGGATTCAAATAATCCGCATAAGTATAATTAAAAAAAATAAAATAAATGAAACAAAAAAACAGATAAACAATAAAGGACAAACTTATACTTTATACTATTGCCTGTGTAATTTTCATATAATAATATAAATAAAATTAGAGTATGAAATAGATGAAGCTGCCATAACCTGTTGGTTAGTCAGGGAACCTGTTGCAGCATTTTTCTACTACTTCTATTACTACTACTACTACTTCTACTACTACTACTACTACTACTACTACTACTACTACTACTACTACTACTACTACTACTACTACTACTACTACTACTACTACTACTACTACTACTACTACTACTTCTACTACAACTACTACTACTACTACTACTACTACTACTATTACTACTTATTTTTATCACAATTTATTTCAAAAAATCAAATTATGATTGATACCTTAAATCAAATTATGATTGATACCCATACCTTGACCTAATCGACTTTTAGTCAACTTTAGAAAATTGACTTTAGGCAACTTTAGAAAATATATTAGTCGATTTCTTCGATAGTTAAATTATCTAATAGTCGTAACAACACTAGTAAGTGGCAACAGCAAGATCGAGACTGAAATTGGCATCCTTAAATGTGTCCTTAATTATAGCATGACATCATTGGCATATAGTATAAGAGAGCAATTAAGATCTTCTACTTTAGAGACTAAGGTATTAATATATAACAAGAATTACGTTGAACCCAAAACGCTACCCTGTGGAACTTCACTGAGGTTGCTGTTTAGATTGGTTAGTGAATTTCCAACCAGAACCCTTTGATATCTGTTGAAAAAAATGATGATATCCAATGAAGGAGGTTATCTATTATACCGCATATTTCAATTTTTTTCAAAGACTTGGAATGAGGTAGAGTCAAATGCTTTTTGAAACTTAATATACACCACGTCAGTAAATAAATTGCTATTGAAAGCTTTATTCCACTAATTAATTAACTCTAAAAGGTTTGTACGTAGATCTTTTGGATAAAAAGCCATGTTGATTAGGTGCTATTAGATTATTTATATTAAGATGATCAGCAATGTTTAAACTGAAAATACTTTCCATGCCACGACAGCTAATACATGTGAGGGAAACAGGTCTAAAATTATTAGCATCTGAAGTGGATCCTTTTTTGAAAATAGGGAAAACCGAAGCTTAAAGTCACTGTTTTAATAACGCTTGACGTAAGATTTGATTCAAATACATACAAAAATAGAATACATATTATATGTGCTAACTGTTTTAAAATTATATTTCTTCAACTTACATTACATTCTTCAATCCTTATTTGGTGGCAATTTTAGACACTTTCTGTTGGTTGTCTTAAATCATTATCCTCGCTTCTTGGAACCGGTCCGAATGTGTCTGCATATGAAACTCTTTACTAATTTGATGTGTCTTTCCTGTCATAAACAATTGCTAAATGATGCTCACTGGGTTTAAATATTTTAAAAGTGCTGTTAATAAATCTTTTCTCCTAGTTTGACAGGCCTCCTTTTTTTGTGGAAAGAATATTATTTTTTGTTATACCAAGATGAATAATAAACAAATAGGACTTTTGAGAAAAAAAATTTGATAACTTTTAATAAAAAAAGATCAGTGAAGGAGACTCTGATTTTTCTTCATTAAAGTTATTCATCTCTTGAACATATTTCGATAGGTTTCACAAAAAAATTCATCCTCTTTTTCACTTACAAGCACTGTTCAGCTAAATCAAAGGTAAACAAAAAGAAAACGCACTGTGGACTGAAATATCAAGTGTATTTAAAAATACTTAGATTAAGAGCCTTACCCAATATTCCATACTTACTGCTGTAAAGTGGAACTATCATAATCTGCAACAAGAAGTTAAGTATACTACACATATATTTTATGAAATTTTAAAGAAAAACAGTTTAAATATTAAATCATTTAAAAAGTTATATACTTTGCTTTTCTTTTAAACTTTAAGTTGGTGCAAGAGTTGAAACAGCTGATGTTGCTACTATTCCAAGCTGGAGGAGTGGGGTAGATGGTGCATGTTGAACATTTCCGAGTCTCAGATGGCCCAAAAATTCCATTCGCTATAGAGAAAGCATCACTTTTAGCAAGAGCGCAGAACTTGGATAAAATTAGGGGTTTGAAATTCTTTCTTCACTTTAACACAAAGCTGGTAAAAAAGAAATGGAGAATGGAGGTAAAGATTTTGGTTTACCTGACTTTCTTCTAAAAGTAGTAAAAGTTACTTACTCCAAATGTCAAGATTAATACTAGAAGCCCTGGCAATCCAAAGTCTTCTAGAATAATATGCCTTAACAGACCAGATTATAGCTTGTTGTGCCAATTTAACTGCTTATAACTCTGAAAAGCATAATGGTGCAATTAGAAATAATTCTAGTCGGGTTTTTTGGCTACTGAGCAGGTATAGTGAAAACTATGCAAAATGCATCCAGTGTTTTAATTCTAATTTAAAAGCTTAATAAAAATTAAATTTTTTAGATGCCATATAATGGAGCGGCATGTTTACCATTTCATGAAAAAAATACAGGTAGGAACCAAGTCAACCCTAACGAAAAATTAAATTAAAACGGACCTAAGTTTGCTCCTGGAACCCTCTTTTATAATCATGAAACCAACACAAAGAATTTTTTAAAAACGTCTCTTGAAACAAATATGCTTTTGTTTCTCAGGAATCCTATTTTTTTAATCTTGTTTAGTATAACCAAAGATAATACTCTTTCATGAAAGAAAGAAGTTCTGTTATAAAGAAGTTGGAAAAATGTTTTAAAGAAGCATTTATTAATGACATGACTAAAAGACACATCAAATTAGTGAAGAGTTTCATTTCATTTCAGAACATATTCAAAAATCCAGTTCCAAAACGCGAGGATAATGATTTTAGACAACCGACGGAAGGTGTTGAAACTTGCCACCAAACAAGACTTAAAGAATGTTTGTACAAAAAACTATATTTCACAAAACTTTTAGGTTTAAAAAAATGCATTCCATAAATAAGGATTTATAATCCATACCGTAAAAAAACCCTAATTCCGGATGGTTTAGGTCTTAAAATGTCATAACTAGCTCAATATAAAGAATTTTGAAATAATTTTTTTAAATAAATAAACTTCATAACAAGACAAATCAAACGATATAAAAATATTATTTTTGCAATATAAATCTATCTTTTATTTTATTTTTAAAAAATATTGTTTTTATCCGGAATTAGGTGTTTATGTCCCTAATTCCGGATGCGTTTAAATACAGAAAAACACATACGCAAATAATACTAACATTACAATAACTATTTTATTTCATTAAAAATGAAATCGTTTAATAAAAAGAGAATATATACTATTTTATGCACATTTGTTACATATAAATTCCATGGTTGGACGATAATCAATGACACATTCAATGCATAACCAATTTGAACACTGCTCAGACGCAAGCTATTGGTTATCTAAGTTATTTGTCCAATTAATTTCGCAAGAATAACATAGAAGATCATCAGATACTAAAATGTTATTTGAAGCTTGAGGAAAATGAGGGTCTTCTAATTGATTCTTTGTCTTTATACCTCTTTACCTGGTATTTTAGACGACTGACTTTGTCTCAACCTTTTTTTTTTCTTCTCTTTTCTGTGCATTTTTCGCTTTTTGAGTAGCAGTGGAAATTTTTTTATTGGAGTAGAATTTTTTTTATTGTTTTTTTATTGTAAATTTTTTTATTGTATTGTTTTTATTGTAATATTTTTTTTTGAGGAGGGGGGGTGGGGTGGGGGTGGGGTTTTGGTGACTCAAAAAAATTGCCGACTAATTTTTCTTTATTACTATTAAATATAATCATTTTAGTATAGTACAGTTGATTAATAAAGTAACCAAAAATAAGCATTATTTTAATAATTTAAAAATTCTTATTTAAAAAAAATGACATCTTTTGAAGACTTTTTTTTCAATGGGTTTAGAAATATCCTAGTAAACATTTATTCTCCGTTGTTTTACTGCCGCCCACCTTTCAATAACCCTTTTTAAATCAATTTTGCCCGACATATCTTTATTATTATTATAAAGCATCACATTTTGAAGTCGGTCAGCGTGCATTGTGGATCTTAAATAGTTTTTTTATCAATTTTAGTTTGCTAAATGTTCGTTCATTTGATGATGTACTTATGGGTGCTGTTAACATTAATGTTAATATTTCATTTATAGTTGGCAAGATTTTTTTGTGCATTTCTGATAAATTAAAAATATCTGATTAAATTGAAATGTCTTTACAATGATGAACCAACACTAAAAATTCAGAATAAATTCCTTCATAATCAGTTATCTTAGATGCATCACAGCCAGGAGGAAATAATTCCATAATTTTTTTAAAGTCGTCTATTAAGTATTTGGTACATAATGGTGTTTTTGAAAAATTAAATAACGGTTCAATAATTCAAATTCATTTTTTTAAATGCTCAGAAGGCAATAAAACTAGAGAATCTAAAACTTTTTTGAGCTCTGATCTATAAAATGTATGAAAATCAAATTTCGTCTGAGAATTCGGATTAGAATCTATGTTTTTTGGCAATAGTCTTCTTCTATGAACTCGTTTAAAGTCAGATTCGGGATCAATACCTAATTGAAGTTCATAATTTATTGAACTTTCAACTAAATAATCCATGGCCAGTTTGTCATTATTAATACTGTTGAAAATCTCAGTTGAACGAGCATGTTATGATCTTCAGCTTTAAACTTTCACTTAGAATTTTTATTTTGTACATGATATTTTTCATTAAATACAAGGATACTATGAAGTCAAATGTCAGCATTTTTTTAAATAATCCTAAAGCTTGAGTTCTAGTACTTTTATCTAAATTTAGATCAGATGACATATCTACTAGAGTATTTATAAATGATTCTAATGAAGCCCATACAGACTTTGAATATACAGATTTTATCGATTCAGCTCGAGCTGTCCGTATTGATTTAGATAAATTACAGAGCTGTAAAGAATTTTTAATTAATGATAAATGTTTTTTTAAATGTCCATATCTCTTTGTACTGGAAGAGAAAATAACAAACAATTGTTCTAACGCAGAAAACAAGTCTCCAACAATAACACTGGCATCACAGCTATGCTCGAGAAATGTATTAATTATGCGGGTCTGGCAAGGTATAAATGGAACTGAGCGACCAAGAAGATCAGATGAATTTTGCTGTGTTCAATTTATTTTTCCAGACATGCTACTAGCAAAATCATATGACTGAAAAACAAGATTTTGTGTAGATAATTCATTTTTAGTAATTACAGTTTGAATTAATTCTGCAACGCCTTGTCCAGTTTTGTCTACAACTTCAACTATTTCTAATAGTCTTTCTGATACCATAATTATCAACATACCGAATACAAACTGATAGCTGGTCTCGATGTGAAATATCTGAAGTAGTATCTGTCATAACTAAATAGATATCTGCCTGTTTTATTTCAGCAATAAGTTTTTCTTTTACTTCAACACTTAACAAGTCTATAAACTCATTCTGCTATTCACGAGAAAAATGAGTGATACTATATTTTCGGAATGCTTTCTCGTCAAACCATTTTTTAATTACAAAATTATGTCCTGATAATAATTATAGAATTTGTTTAAAATTGCTATTTCTTCATTTTCATCCACCCTAAAAGCTAATCCCTGTCTGGCAAGAGTATGAGTTACATCAAACATATATAGTTATTACTTCTTTGTGAAATTGTTGGTGGTGCGTATCTCGAATTTCTTTTTCTCTGTTATGTCTATTTATGATGAAGTTAATATGGTTAGAACTATTTAAAAAGTTGCTGAAATCAAGTAATGCTAACTTATGCGTATTTGACAAAAAGTGCTGAAGAAGCGTACTAGGTTTCTTGGAACCTCTACCTTTCAATTTATGCCAAGCACGAACACCTGTTTCTATCCAAGCAGGTTCAAGATAAATTTTTTTTGGACCATTTGGAAACAAAGAGCAAGTAAAACAAAAAACAGCATCTTTGATTAAACTATATTCTAAGTGTGGATATTCTTTATACCACAAAGAACTAAACTGATGTTGCTTTCCATGCGGAATATCTGTGTTATTCGGAAATTTAGCTAATTTAGGTTGATTTGAACCTAAACCTAATAGATACTTCCTTTGAGATGAAGATTTTGCAATAGTTCGCTTACCAGGATCATGCTCAATAAAAAAAATCTGCATTCCCTTTAATTTACTTATGAGAAGGTGATACTAAAGCACTCAAAACTTGTTTGCTTATAGCTATGTATTTTTCAGATTCTTCTTTTATTGAGGATACTATATAAGAAGTAGAAACTAAAAATAAAATTGAATTTGGATAACTTTCTGTTTTAAGCTTTATCAAAAGTAAGCTACATTCCTGGAAACTAATTAAAAGTGATTCAAGCATTCCAGCGCAAGTAACCCAATCATAGGCACAATTGTCACCTGCAACCATAAAAAAAACTATTTAAATAAAAAAAAATGCCAACTATATTTCATTAAATATTAAATAAGTTACCCAATTACAATACAAAAATATATATGAGAAATACTAGAATAAAATATATTACTCCCGCCGTCCGGAAATATGGTATACATTTGCGAAAAAATAAAATAAATCAAAAAATATTCATGACAAGTATGTTATATTAATTTTTTTTTTTAATTTTTGATTTAATAAGAATGATTTTCTTTACTCGAAATTTGATTTGGCTTTATTATACGCTTACGCTTTATTGCACCGTGTTTTAGCTTATTCTCCTTCATCTGCAGTAATAATTTTTCTAATATACCTTGACGTTGTTCTTTGGTTAATTGTTTATATTTGGAATCCCTTCTTTCTAAGTTTAACAAAATTTCCTTCAGAATTTTCCATACTCGTCTTGCAGCGGTATTAATTTCATTTGTTTCAAGAAATACTGATGTTTTAGCGTTAAGTTTTTAATTAAGAATGATATTGCTTACGTCAAATATTTCAGGTTTTATTGTCATGAGTATTTACCATAACAATGTAATGGCAGTTGCCAATTTACTTTTATAATCACGATAATCTACAATTTTTGTTGAAATGTATACCATAATTCCGGACGGAGGAAGTATATTATTATTACTTTTTTCACATTTTACATGCTGCATTTTGCTGCATTATCAATTTGTTGGCATTTTTCATTTCTTTATAAAATACTATATTAAAGCCAAATACTTGAGTTCTGAGTTATCATTAATAACATAACATACATACATAACATAAATTTTACCTGAGTTATCATTAATAATCTCAGAATATGTAGCTTCTTTAATAACATTATTAACAGTTTGAATACTTTCAGTAATGCTTAGGCATGTCATGATTGGCTCAACAGAGTTCTAAATATGTTTCAAAATATTTTTTTAGTAACATATCAAAATAAAACTTTATTAATATATTATAAAATGTTTATGTATTGTACACACAACTCTATCTTCCATTTAAATTCACCAAATGGTCTATTGTAGCTAAAAAGTTTGATTTTAGGGCTGCTGATAGTAAATTTATATCAGTATCTGAAGCAACAGTGTTATTCCTTATTTTCCGAATAAATGAAATACAAAAATAGCAACCTTTAACCTTTTAAATTATAATTTATAATATATTTAAAAAACTCATATAGTCTATGTCATACACTGATTTTAATGATTTCGGTGCATTTTGTAAAGAAGTTGAAGATAAGTTTTCCAGGTCTGATGATTTCTCAAATGAAGATAAACTAGCTTTATTTGCCTATGATTAATTTAAAAAAACAAGCTATTATGTTTTCAATGTTAATTACGCTGTTGTATATTTTTTGATTATATTTCGATCTATTATTAATTACAAGCGATATTGTTTTTTCTGTGATAAGATTCTTATTTGAAGCAGCAACAAAGGAATTATTTGGGATTTTTCACCGCCATGTTGTTTCAACTCGTGTTTTCTTTTATAATCATTGTCAAATACGCTATTGCACTTAAGAAACACCAAGTTTGTTCTCCTTCTTTTTTTGTTTTTATTTACATTCATTGTTACTTGCAACAAAATAAATATACACTTTATAAAAGAGAAAACAATCATAAACATGTTTTACAAACCGATAACCGACAATAAATTATATATAGACTACCTACTTTCTATAATCGTTTCGATTGTAGAAAGTAGGATGAACTAGAAGTAGGAAAAACTAGGATGATCAACTCTAAAGACTCTTAAAAGTACAATTTACTTAGTATATGATTAGCTTTTAAAACTTTAAATTGTTAGTCTTAAATGTTAATCGCAATAGTTTTAAAAAACATAAAAATGTTGTAAAAAATTAAAAGTAAATATTTAAAAATCTTATCGCAAAAACTAAATCAGTCTACATTGCCGAATAAGGTCACTGAATCCGTTTTGTGCCGACTAAGATTCAGTGTTTGGGGGGGGGGGGGGAGGTAATACCCACCCACATGCCCCCGCTATCGCCGGCCCTGAGTATAAATATACACACACACACACACACACACACACACACACACACACACACACACACACACACACACACACACACAGATATATATATATATATATATATATACATATATATATATATATACATACATATATATATATATATATATATATATATATATATATATATATATATATATATATATATATATATATATATATATATATATATATATCAAAACATAACGAGTTCAAAAAAACAAATTTTTAAAACTGACGACTTTTGTTCTCTACTAACGTTATCTCCATTAAAACATTCCGTAAGAAAAGATACGCAGTGTCTCACGAAATTTGAAAGATCATGTTCAGTAATGTGCTCACAACCGTTCCGCATTCGTTCTAATAAATCGCTATTTCCGATCGTAGCTATTTGTCCTCTTGTTGTAATCTTAATTTTCAAGAAATTTGTCTCTTTACAAGGATTTAAAAAAAGGTGAGTATCGGGGTAAAATACGAATATCATTGGGATAACTATCATAAAAATATGATATTGAATGATGAAAGTTAACGTTGTCCATTACCAAGATAAACACTTCTTCCTCCCCTAAATACTTTTAAGTGTATTTAAGAACCCTTTAAAGATATCTGTTGTCACCCCTACGTCAAGTATTCCTTCACTGTGGACTATGTTTAACCAATTTAATGCTAATATCATGGTTATGTTACGGCCTCTTGATGATAATACAGATTAATTTAGGGTCGTTCCTCGGAGACTCTATCCATGGTTTCTTATCATATAAAGATTGAACGGACTTTCTTTAGTATAAATGATATTTATGTAACGTTGTTGCAATGTCAAGTTTAAATACCATGAATCATATGTTTTTTTAATTCTGTATAATTGTATGGTAATTAACCATCGCTGTAATGTAGAGACATTGATATCAATTCCCAATTCTACCTTTATTTCCTTTAGATTATAGTTTTTGTTATCTACAATTAACTCGGGTTGCTTATTTCTTATTTCCTCAGTGCAATCTGTTGATATATATTGATGGACCAGGCGTCGTAGAGAAGTCTCACTTCTATGCACAAGATACTACTTTTACACTTTTTCCTTCTTTAATTACAAGATTAATTTTAATAGATTGATCGAATGTTTTACTTCAACATTAATTTCCGAGCGTTGGCTTCATGCGTTATTCATTTTAGAGTTTTAAAAAATTAAAAAGAAAACGGGCTTAAATTGTATATAAAAAAGTTAAATTAAATGAAGCAATAAAAACAAAATTATTTATCATTATTTTATAAAAAAACCTTCAGATTGAATGCATAAAACCGCCAGATTAAATGCAAAGAACTGCCAAGTTAAATGCAAAAAACCACCAGATTAAATGCAAAAACCGGTAACATTCCTATTTGCAAAAACAAAATGGATGAATTTCTAATTTTAAAATTATTTACATTTGTATATATTTGTAAAAAATATATACAAATGCGGAAAAAAATCAAACCAGTAAGTGAAAATTAACAAATATGGAGCTGTTTCACACGCCTTGAATTTCATGAAATTTATGTTGCATTACTTTGAAATCATACAGGTATTTATTCTGAGTAATAAAATACTATAAGAGATCAATAGAATGGGTGACGAAATTTTTCTTTCTAGTGCATTGTGGTTTTTGAGCCCCGACTTTTCTGATTATGCAAGTTATAAAGCAAAACTTAATTTTATAAGTTTTGATATTTTAGTCTAATTTTTTAAGAATAGTTTATGTCTTACGTAATGAATTCCAAAACTTTTAAAATTTTTTAAATTCGCTAACAACTCATCAGAACTCATAGCAAAATTGTAAATCTATTGATCATAGTTTTAGAAAGTTATTTCCTAAAACAAGAAATATATTTTTTGTTTTTATAAATAAATTGTAAGGTAGGATATTTATTTCTTAAAACAAGAAACGTATTTCTTGTTTCAAGAAAAATATTTCGTAGTAAAAAATTCAATTTGGCTGTCAAATTTGATAAAGATAATGTAGAGCGTGTGAAAAGCTTGGAGAAGCACCGGAAGCTACTTCAAATAAAGAGTTCTTGTAAAGAACTATAACTACGGCGACTACCGCTTCCTCATTATTGAATGGTTCTAATAATTTGATTTTTGATCCGATTACTAACTGCAAACTCTGAACATTGAAAGTACGTTTAAAAATTATTTTTTTTTACATATTTTCTGGAGATATTTCTCTTTAGCTGAAAATTTATATGCTGAATTTAGAAACAAATTTGCTTCAGAAACAATAGATCTGTGGCAGTAACGAATCCAGCATTTTTTGGTGTTTGAGATAGCTAACATGGAGCAAAATCAAAAAATTTGTATGTTTATATTATGTCAAATAATTGCAATGATTGGAGGCTGGAAACCAAAAAGGTTTAAAATATTATCCCCCATGCTCCAAACGTGAGAGCAGCATGTTGATAAAACTATGAAACTTAAAATTTTATCGATGAATATAAATTTAGTTAAGATTAGCAAAACAATTATTTTACAATCCTCTCACGTTTTAGGGGGTTTAAAACTTTATTGTTTTATTGTTTTTTGGCTTTTTTTGATTCCAGCCTCCGATCATTGCATTATTTTGCAAATCGTCATAATTTGACAGTGTAAACATACAAATGTTTAGAGTTTGCGCCACGTCTGTTAGCTACTGAAACACAAAAAAAAGCTGGATCCTTCACTGATCTGTGGTTTGATGTCTACTCTTGGCTTTTTTTTGACATGAAGCAAGCGTAAACTTATAAGTTAAATGCTATTCTGCGGTGCCCTGTGATGCAACCATTATGTCTTCTAGGAGCACCTAAAATAACCACAGAAAAAATGTGTGTATATATTTTTGAATTACATTAATACGTTTTGAGCTAGTTTTGTTTACAACAAAAGATTCAAAGTCCTTTATCCAATCTTTTAAGAAAATCATTTTGAATTTGGATTTGTTTGACCCTAGGCTTCAGTAATAGTTTTTTTTAAAAAAACATCGTCTAATTCCGGAATGAGGTACAAATCATAAAATTTGTCCTATGACTGAGAAAAACCTCAAAGATCAACAAAAAAATCAATTTACAATAGCCAAAGTGTTGATTTATTGATCGTAATCAGTGATAGTTAGGTACAACATGTTTCTTAAATTATTAAGCACAGTGTTTTTTTTGGTACTGAAACGCATTAAGAAAACATCGTTTTACAAATTCACTGGATTTGGCATCATTGTCTATTCGCCCCAATACTCGGAGGCTGCTCTAAATTAACTCAAAAAGCATAAAAAACGTAACTTTGAACAATCGGCGCGAATACTTCTATCAAGAAAAAAAAATTGAACATTTATTCAGATAAATATGACCTCTTCGCCACTTATTTGCCACTCCGCATGATAATTGGTTGTCGAAAAAAATTATGGGTTTGGCAAAATATATATATATATATATATATATATATATATATATATATATATATATATATATATATATATATATATATATATATATATATATATATATATATATATTTATATATATATATATATATATATATATAAATATATATATATATATATATATATATATAACACCGCTCGTTAGACAACACCCAAAATTTGCAACTCCAGTACGGAGTCCGAGGAATAAAAAATATATTAATGACCTGGTAAACTTTGTAAGACGAACAACAAAATTTGGACCTAACTAAAACATATCGTTTATACTGAAATATTGACAAGTTGGAACTCAGAACATTAAAAGAAGAGGTGATCTTATTGAGTTTTACAAAATAACAACTCGGATTAATATCGTGGGTTAATATCAAAATATTGTGGTGTAAAGGCTTTGTAAAGGTTCTCTACTCTCTAAGTCTAAGAGACTATTATTTAAAACAAACTCTCAAAAGCAATGAAAATAATCTGAAACATAATTTATTTTACAAACAGAGTGATATCTGATTGAAATGCATTACTAGAAAAAATGATAATCGCAATCAGTAAATTCTCTTAAAACTTGACTGGATTAGCATCTGTTAACTGCTTAGACTTTATTAACTTAAAATAAAATTTAAAACTTTATGCTCCGCGCCGATTGTCGTTAGAGCAGTTTGTATTACAATTATTATTAGTATTACTACATAGTGTTATTTTGGCGCCGGAAAGTCGTTCCGGTACTTTTTTGCATTTGTAATTGTAAGTACTTTTTTACCTAATATTAGTTTTAAAATATCTAAAATATAACTTAAACTCTTAGTAATGTCAACTGCTTTAATGTACTTACAATTAATATTGTTTGATTAGTTAAAAAAATTTAGTTTACAAACAAACAATGATATATATCAAATCGAAATATTGTATACTTTGACCTGGGGCAAGTGGTTGATTCGAAACTTTTTATTCAATTTCCTCAACGAATTCCCAACAAGATTGACACACGCCTTCTTGGTTATTTTTGAAAATTTCACAAATGGGGTGCCGCTAATTAGTAAACTTATGTAACTTTTAAAATATTAGAAATAACTTTGTTTTGTAAAGAGGTTAAAAAGAATTATAAAATTTAAAAGCATTTGATCTTTATCCAAATATTAGAACCTTTCTAGAACTTCTAAAAAAACGCGTAGTTTTGACGATTTATTTTTTGACTTTTTATCAAGAATAATTTGAAAACGTTTATTTTTGATATTGTTTATTTAATATAATCACTTTTAAATTAATTTAAAAGCCAAAAAAAATCTATTTTAACCTGATGTGAACAGATTAAAGAATCAGTCAAAATATTGCCGAATAATGTTAGAGACTTAAAAAGAGTTTGATCTTAAATTTAGATAAATTTTATAACATTTTTTATATCTTAGCTCTGTGAACTGATTTCCATATTAATACCATTTCGTTTGCATATTAATTATAAAATGATAATAGGATACTCGTTAACAAAATAAATACTTTAAACAAAGTTCAATATAATTCAAGACTAAAATCGAGGATAAGTTTTTTACTTTTCCTTACCTTGAAGTATACAATATTATTTAACGTGAATCACACAACCAAAAAATCATTTAAAAATTAGCTTATTAAACAAATTGCTTTATATTCAGCTAATTGAATAAGAATCAGCTAATAGAAAAGTCTAAATACGTTAATAAATGCATTAATTGAAACAAATTTCCAGTTCCATTTATTTATCTAACAAAAATTTCTATTTACATTAGGATTTAACAGCAACAAACTGCTTAAGTAACTGTAAGGTAGATTAGAATCAACTAATTCTCATACCAATAATCAAATTAGCATTAAAAACTAAATAAAGTTCCATATAATAAGGATTATCAAATAAAAAACTTTCATATCAACGCAATATAACACAAACATACAATTATAACTGCTTGAAACTTTTAAATTCATTTATAGGTATTGTATTTTTATTAGTATTTTAAAATTTATATTAAATCTGACGATCTGAAACAAGAAAAAGGTCTTCATAAAACAAAGTTTCAACTTTGCGCAAAACACACAAACCACTTTCCCACCTTGGCAGCTGGAAGTTTACTATCTTCATTGCTGTGCAGTTCAAACCGTTTTAAAATAAGATGCAACATCTCCTCCTGATCCCTAGCCGGATGCAACCATCTAAATTTCTTACTTACGTTGCTATGCAAACGCTCTCCCTCAAATCGTTATATGCCGCTTAACAAAAAGTGTTAGATTAAAAATGAGCTCATGCATTCTACGAGTTATACCTTTCTTTAAAAACTAAAACTCACAACAAAATAAATTTGCAGACAAAAAACTCACTCATTTTAGCTTCAGAAATAAAATTTTCTCTGAAAAAGAATTAAATGCAATTTAAAAACACTAAATACGGAAAAAAAGGTATTCCTAACCATTCCACCATCAATAACACTACAATGTTTATAGTGGTTTCTCAAGAATATTTTGCAATCATTACCTATAAATGCATTTATATTGTAAACTTGTGGCTCAACCTTCATTTTGAAAAGAGCCTGAAGTAGAACCCTATCCTAAGACCCTATGTTAGTTTCATTCTCAATCCTTACATTATCAACAATCAATTATAGTCAATATCTAAAACTTCACATTTTATAAAAGCAACTTTTTTGAAGTATAAATATCGAGGCTTGTTTTAACCTGACATTCTAAACAACTATTGTTTTCTATATCACACAATACAATTTTTTCAGAATCATCAATAATTTAAAAATATTGATAAAACCACCTTAGGCACATACCTCACTACCCCTAATCAGTCTTATTATTGTATTTTATAACCTTGTGCTTTTTCAGGTTTATAACCTATATGCTTCAGGTTTATAACCTATATGTTCAGGTTTATAACCTATATGTTTATTCAGGTTTCTTGTTTTCCATTGGAGGAGTTTTGGGATGTATGTTCTAATTTAAAAAATTATTTTTCTAGCTAAGCATCATGCCTGTAGATTTGTCTAAAAACTATTTATCGGAAAAATATATACAGCTTCTGCAGTGATAGAATATATAACAATTTTAGAAGCCCACATTTTCATCGATTTCACATCTCCACTATTAGATAACAATAAACCAGCCTGACAAGTCCTACATTGTTTCAGAAATAAATTTATACAGTTTTAATTTTAGATTATATAGTTAGGTTTCCACCATGTCTTTCTTCACACAAGTTTGGAAAGCAAAATGTGAAAATGGAATTTTGCATGTTTACCACTTTTATTTTCATCTCAAAAGAGCTATACCTCTTCGCAAAAACCAAAAATATAATTAAGAAGGCCACAAAATTGAAGTTTGTCAAATACTTTCATATAGAAACTGTCAAATTTTTTAGTTTATCTGAAATTTCTTGAAATAGAAGACTTTTTTGTAAAAATTGACGATTGTGCCCCTCCATTTTGAAACCTGTGTCATGGAGTACATAAAATATTTTTAATAAAGAGTACATCAAATATTTTGATAATTTTAACATGCTTAAAATGTTAAAATTTTAATAACTTATGCCATCGATTAAAAAAAATTGTTTTGTATTTAAAAAGGTTCGCTTTTATAATATAAATGATTTAAAAACAGGGTTTTTAAAAATAAAAAAAATACATAAGATTCAGTTAGATTAGACATTCATAGATATGCGTTCTAAGTTTCAACAGTCTAGCTTGAATATAAGTTAGGCAATCATAGTTGGCCCAAGACAGATTTTCTATTTAAATAGCAAAAAACAGAAATTATTAGAAATATTTTACCATACTTATTTAAATTCCGTTCAATGTGAGTATTGATTTATAGAAAAAAAACACGTCTATTTGAAAGTGAGTTAATTTTAAAAATATTGATGTGGAAACAGTTTATTTTCGATAAGTTTGTGACGCAATGTCCATTTTTTAGATGTTAAACACTCATATCTCCGCAGTACGGCGTTAAAGTGTTTTTTTATTAAAAGGAGAAATGGCTGTAACCAAACACCATTTCTATACGCCTTGTTGTCAAAGGGACGTCTAGATATGATCAGTAATATAATTAATTTTTTTAATTGATGATTTTTAGAGACAAGGTACTATTTTATTGCTGTTTTCAATGCTTTTCAGCAAACATGTTTTCAGCGGTTTGAAGTCCCTAAACATGTTTTCAGCGGTTTGAAGTCCCTAAACATGTTTTCAGCGGTTTGAAGTCCCTAAACATGTTTTCAGCGGTTTGAAGTCCCTAAACATGCTTTCAGCGGTTTGAAGTCCCTAAACATGCTTTCAGCGGTTTGAAGTCCCTAAACATGCTTTCAGCGGTTTGAAGTCCCTAAACATGCTTTCAGCGGTTTGAAGTCCCTAAACATGCTTTCAGCGGTTTGAAGTCCCTAAACATGCTTTCAGCGGTTTGAAGTCCCTAAAGCCGCAGCCGGTGTAGCAAAACAGATTAAATCACCAAAAAGTTAAATTCCAGTTAAAACATTTTGACTACCTAGTTAATCTTTTCCGAAAAAATTTTCCCCAAAAGTTAAAATGTTTAAAGTACGATGAAAAGGACTAACACCCAAGCGTTTTATATAGGTTAGCTTATAATAAAATCTTATGATAATGCTTGTCACCATTACAAAAATGTGTCAGTATATATATATATATATATACATATTTTTTAAGTATATAGTATCAGTTAATGATGATTAAAACTATTTTACAAATTTTACATTTAAATAGGTATATGGATTGAAATTTTAAAATTGAATTATATATAGGTTGTTATATATCATTAGAATAAGCCTGAGTTCAATATTTCAAAACTAAAAAAATTATCATAATTGAACAATACTTAAAAAAAGTTATTACGTTTTACGCTTATGATGTACCAGTTTTTTATTATATAGATTTCTCGACCTGAGTGCTTATTTGTTCTTACTCCAATTTTGTAGAAAAATCAAATTAACAATACAATAATATTGAAAATAATATTGAAATATATATCAGCTAAACGTTTATAATATTTTATGTTTTATGTATAAATGTAAAACCAACGATTCCCCTTCTTCCTTTCATAACCTATACTCAATAAAAGAAAAAAACAAGTACAATCTACGAAATGATAATTCTATTCAACTACAATTTTCGCAAAGGAAACTTAAGAAAATCATTTTGTCTATTGATAATATACTTTTATACTTTTAATAGAAAATTAATTTGAAAATTTCTATTCTTTATTTAAGTTATGTTTTTCTTCTAATATTGTTAAACACAGTTTTTTTTATTTATTTTAAAATATGTAACACGTAAATTTGTAACGAGTTTGCAGCGGTTCTCGACGACAACGAGTCTCCGCATTCTTTTTTCTTTATTATTTGTAGTAAAAATCCTCACTTGTAATTGTTTTACTATTATATCTTAACTTGTAGCTTTATAAATATTGAAGAAATGTAAAAAAATAAAAAAATAAAAATAAAAATATATATATATATATATATAAACCAAGCAAACTCGCCCCGCTTGGCCTATGCATGGCCCACCTTTGGCGTCATTACTGGCCCGTTATTGGCCAAAAAGCATGGTCCATCCCATGTCTTGCTCACCGTTTAAGGCATGGTCCATGCATGGTAGCCTTTAACCAATAAACGCCTTTTTTGAACGGTGGTTATTGGTTACTTTGCCATTCCTTTTTTTATGCTACTTTTGGTTTATTATGTTTACTTTTAACATTTATTGCTATTTTTATCTTTTCTTTTACTTGATATGAAGATTTTGTTGTTTATCCTTATCTTGCTAATTGCCTTGCTGAGGCGACATTACCAAGGCCCGCAAAAACAAGTTTAGCTCCTTAAGGAGCGTTATTACCTGCTCTACCGATTAAGAGTAAAGTGAGTTTGGGAAGAACGAAGGTATATCAGAGTGAAAGACATTAGTAGTCGTGTTAGAAAGATAGCATAGATAAAGCAGACTGGAATTGCACACGATGTTAGAAGGTGCAATTCGTAAAGTTAATTAGGTCATTTTATTTTGCTATTGTTTCGCAGTGGAAGCTATTAAAGTTCCACCACTTATTTGGAACACATCAGGCCGTTGTAGTTTTGAGGGAAGAGAAGAGATATTTTACATAAGTGCTGGAGAGTGCAAGGTAAGTTACCATATTCGGACAGGTGTCCAGTATTGAGAAGTGAATTTCAGAGCGGGAATATGATTCAGTGTCCAGTTCTGTGTGCGGTAAAAGTCCTTCAAGTGTTCTGTACGTTGTTTTGATTATTGTGTTTTGACGTTTCTGTGGTGATTATTTAGTTGACGTTACCGGAAAATAAATGCGTTACAATTAGTAGTTAATTTTTATAGTGGAAATATTCTTTTTTTCTGGAGATTCTAAGTTATGGTTACTGTATATTTTAGTCTATAGTTTATAGTTGATATCGTTTAAACCTTTGTTTTATCCTAGTTTAAGCTTTATAAATAATATAAATTTATTTATTTATAATTAATTCCGTTTTAGTTAAAACATTCGTTTTTTTAATTTTTAGTGTATAATTATTACCGTTTTGGAGGAAATATTTCTTTTTTCACTTTTTAGTTAATAATTATATTTAAATTATTTTTAGCTTATAATAGTTTGTAATTATTCTCGTTTTTCGAGGAGACATTTGTTACCCGCCAGTTTTTAGTTTATAAATAATACTGTTTTAGTGGGAGTATTTGTTTTTTCAATTTTTGGTTTATAATTAGTACCGTTTTGGTGGAAATATTCGTTTTTTCAATTTTTGGTTTATAGTTTAAAATTATTATTGTTTTAGTGGAAATGTGGGTGTTCCTATTTTAGTGGAAATATGGGTGTTCCTAGTGTGATACTTGATACTTTTTGTTTCAGTCAGGGAGGATACATTATTATGTAGTTATTTGCGGGGATTCTGAAAGATAGGGCTATGAGGTCTAAGAACTAGTGGCCCCCTCATGGGATAATATGAGGGGTCTATATCTCTTTCAAGTCGGGGTGGTTCAAATCGTGGTCATGAGATGAATATTGGTTAGTGCAATCAATTCATATTATTTTTTATGGGGGGGGGGGTGTATGAGTATCCACAATATTATATATACAGTATACAGTACACGTTCGATACGCGTGATACGAGGGATATATGCGTATCTATAATATTATACATATAAAATATAGAATATATAATATATTTTCGATCCGCGTGATACGAGGGATATGGGTGTATCTAGAATATTATATATATAGAATATAATATGTTTGATACGCGTGATACGAGGGATATAGGTGTATCTAAAATACCATATATACACATACGCATACATATACGCATGTATTATATAATATATGTTCGATACACATGCTAAGGGCTTGAGTAATAATGGTGGTTATCATACCAGGATAATAAATATTAGTAAAACAATAGTGGTACAAAATAAAAATATATTAGTCAGACATTAGTCAAATAATAGTCGTATTCAAACATTAGTAAAATAATAGTAACATTGAAATGTATATATCGGGGATGGTGCTGCGCGCGCGGAGTTCGGGGTTGAGGTCATCACAGTGATCGAAAGTTGTGGTACGTGACAAACCTTCATCTCATCAGGGCCATGTCGGAATGTCTAAGCTTGTTTCGAAGAAGTTACAGTACTAAAACGACTCCATGGCCTACAGCTTAGTTACTACGTGAGGTTAGGTGAGTGATGAACTCATACCCAGGGGGTCTCCTATTTATACTAAATCCTACCGTTTCGGGCACTTGGTTATCGCTTCGTCCGTCATTTAATTCCACATTGCCCTTCTTTTGTGTGGTTTCTTCTTCTTTTTTGAGTTGGCTAGATTCAACCTCTTTCAGTATGTCATATACCTCGGTTTTCCTTCGTTTGGTGAATTTCTTTGGCGTAATGAAAATGTCTTCAGGCGTGCATGGATCCTATAATACATTCTAAGTGTGTATAACGCCCGGGGATGGTATGGGGTAATTTTATTGGTGTGTTATAATAGTATAGGCTAATCATACGTGAGAATAAAAGGTGGTCAGTGAGGTTGTGGTGGTGATGGTGCGGTTCAATATACCCAAGAATTTATTATAAAACATATTTATCTTACCATTCTGCTGGGTGTTGTGGTGAGTTGTTCGCTCATATGGTTGTTGGGTTCCATTAAAAGGTAGAAGGTCACGATAAAACAAAAAATAATCAAGGGATAAATTACGTTTGTGAAAATTTCTAAAAAAAACACGATGTATGCAAAATTATGCTACGGTTGTACTCTTGTTGCTTGTGAACAGATATCTAAAGAGCATGAAACGTGCGCACATATAAACGTTAAATATTTTGTTTATTTCGATTCTATTGTTATCTTGTTGTAAACTTTCAATGGTCTATTGTTCTATATAAGCATCATAGCTTTGTAAGCGACCGCAGAAAAGTTTAGTAATTCTCCAGGTGTGTTTTTCATGCTTTTTTTCATGGGAATTATTTTTTGTTTGCGGTTTTATTTTCATGGGAATTATTTTTTGTTTGTGGCTTTATTTTCGAGGCAGGCGTTATAATCGATTGTCTCCCAAGGAATTATTATTCCAGAATATTCTTCAGACAAATGTACTAGAATATTCCTAAGAGAGAAGGGGGGGCGAGGGTTATGTGTCCCTATGTCAAACCTAATTCTGTGTAGTCGTACTTCTGAATATTCCGATTATAGTTAAAGGTACTATTATTGCGATTATTAGGATTATAATTACTAATATTCATAATATCAATATACTTATTATTTTTATTTATTATAGTTATAGTTCTTATTATTAATGGTTTATCGTTTTAGTGGAAGTATTCGTTTTACACCGAGATCGGAGTTTATGGTTACTACCGTATTAACGGAATAATTATTTTTTAAACAGTTCACAATTGATAGTTGATGCCACTATAAAATTTGTTTTGCTATTGTATCGCCGTGGAAGCTGTAAAAGTTGCTGAATAATTTTCGTTTTAATGGATATAGAGAAATCAAATTAGATAGAAATTATGGCAAACAAAAAATAGCTAGAGAATTTTAATTTTATGGATATATAGTAAATGTTGGGTTAACCAGAGAAGTTGAGCAGTGATCATATTTTAGTTAATCTAACCTTCCCCAACGCGCCATCAGACCCTTGCCCAGGTACGCACGGCGACAACAGCGAAGGCGATTCCCCGCATAAGCCAACGTTGACAGACTCATGGTACATCCTAAGATTCAACAATACATCCTCAAGTCGTGGACCCGACGGAGCAAAGTTTACCGCTGAAAGCTAGGGAGTGCTAGGTAAATTACCATATTAGGGCAAGTGTCCAGTGTTGAGAAGTGAAGTTTGGAGGAGAGTATCATTCATTTGATATGAACTGGTATTCTAATTTATCCCACTCCGGCTTTTTGCTATACAGAGGCCACATTACCAAGGCCCGCAAAGACAAGTTCAGCTACTCAAGGAGCGCTGTAACCCGTTCCACGGACCTAGAGTTACGTAAATTAAAAAAATTATAACCTTCAAATGTTAACATGTTCCAATACTGAAATTAAAGTTTCTTTATAAATATTTTGATATTTGTAAAATAATAAATATAAAATATTTATTATTTTACAAATATACCCGTTCAGCCAAAACTCTTTCTATACTGACTTCAAAACGTTGTTTAGCAAAAGAGCTCGTTTCGCGAGTCTTACTTCCTTAAGCGATGTTTTCGTATATAGAGAAATTGTTTTGTTTCGTAATTCAATTTGCAAAAGACTACATTTCGTAATTAGCATATGCGAAATGAACAACGATAGTTTTTTTTTGTTTCGTAAAAATTCGGTACGAAAATAAATTCTTGATTCTCAATATCCTTCCGAAAGAATTTTATTTTTCCGGAATTGTACAAAATTTTCCGGTTAATAACTCTTGTAAATATTTAAAAAGATATTTTGAAATTCCTTAAGTATACATTATGTCTGAATATTATAACAATTCCCAAGGTTTTTAGGTGTTTTATTGTTTTTCACAATAATTTGCATATATTTAACATTCTTTGACATTTATTATGCATGTTGATTGCAAATGGCTGAAAATGTTTGTGTACGACCTTTCTACCACAAAAGTTTTCTTAAACTTCTTGAAAAAAAGATGAAAACTTTGATTACTTAGTTGTCAGTGGCGGATTCAGGGAAAGGAAGAGGGTGGCGATGGTGGGTATGCGTCCCCCCTCCCCTCCACTAACACGAGAATAACTTGAAAGTCCTAAAATATCGTAGAAATTGAGGAACTTTATTTTAGGAGACGCTAGTGTGGTACAAAATACAAAAAGTTTTCAACCCCCCCCCCTTTCTTTCTTCTTCCCCTCACCCCCTCACCCCTCCTTATCCCACTCACACACATACACCAAAACTTCCTGGATTTGTCATTGTTAATTGTATAGAAGAAAAGTATAGAATATAACAAGAAGAAAAAAAAGAAGTGAAATTATGTATACAAAAAACCAATCAAAACAGAAGCGGAAAGAGTAAGAAAAAGTAGGCTAAGGGCAAATGAAATCAAAAAGGTTCACAACCGAATTGAAATTGGAAGTGAGGCAAAGATTCATAAATTTTTAATGAAAAATTTGGTTTGAAAAACATAAAAATTAAGAAATAGCACTAGTCTAAGGAAAACCAAAAATAAAAACTGCAATAAAATTAAAAGTAATACATTTAGAATTATAATAAAATGAAGCTATAAACTAGACTTTTATTAATGAACAAAAGTTGAATGTTCTTATAATTTATGTTATGTTTATTTATATTATATTATATTTATAAGCTAAAACTGAAAATTCTGATTATTCTATAAAAAAACCGACATCTTTATAAAAGAATTCTCTTTCGTTTCTTCTGTTTTATGAATTTCCTCATTATCATCTTTTTTCATTTGTTTAGGTAAATTGATACTTTTCAGCATTTTACGCATGTTATCTCTAATTATACTCCATGTATTACTCGCATTTCTAAATGCATTACTAACATCGTATTTATTATGATCAGTCTGCTACTAGTAAGATGTAACCTAGTTAAATCTGCCCTATGTCCTACTATCTTGTGAAATTTGCTTTTAATAGGTAGAGTAGGTGTATAAATAAAAAAAAAACTCAATATAAGCAAGTGATTATCGGCAATTATCTATAAGGATCGCTTATTCTCTTTCTGTAAAATAATTGTGATCTTTAAAGATTTTTTAATTTTTACCCGTTGAATCCAATACAAAATTCATCACATCATACAAACTTCTTAAAAATTTCATCAGATCTAAATGTATTTAAGACTAATTTAAATTCAGCTTTTTCATTTTTAAATATATATATATATATATATATATATATATATATATATATATATATATATATATATATATATATATATATATATATATATATATATATATATATATATTATATATATATATATTATATATTTGTTACCTTAAATTTATTACTATTACAATTTGAAATACCAAAAACAAAACTTAAAGATAAACTAAGAAGCCGTCTCCATAACGCAGCAAAGAGGGAGTCAGAATTATAAAACTTTTAGACATTAATAGAATTGAGAAATAAAATAATTTTTACAATAAATACAAATACTCTTCAGTTATAAAATATAACTAATAGTAACAGTAAGCAGTCCATAATACGGTTTATTAGTACTTAAATCATTAATAACAGTATAACTTGAAGATTTATGTAAAAGTTGTAAACTAATACAAGTTTATCAATAAACAATATTTTATCTTTGGTTCCGTATTAGCATTATCATTGCTTAAAGTCAACGACATAAAAAGGCAAATTTAATATTATCCGTTAAGTTCTTATAAAAATCTGTCACAACACAGCACGTATCAGAGGAGTAAAGTAAATTAAAGCCTGCCTAGGCCTAAAATAGGAAAATGAAAAAAATTACAATTTTCATTTATAAAAACATCGTTTTCTTTTTATTGTTAATAGAATTAGAATGAAAATAGTATAATAGAAAATATAAAGAATAAAAAGAATTAGCTATAATTTAAAACTCTTTTTATTCCATATATTCTAATTCCACTAATAATAAAATACAAATGATGCTTTTATAATTAAATATTGTTACTTTTTTTCATTTATAGCCTATAACAGTCTAGCTCTATGAACACAAAATATAGTAACAAAAGCCCATAGCATAAGATAAATTTACCAAACATTACAGGTATTATTATCTGTCTCCAGAACAATTAAAAAAGGTGAAACAACACAATCAAATAACACTGCTTGGCGCTTGCAAATAGCACCATAATTTAATAAGATAATTTATAAACAAAATACTTGAACTAAGAAGATATTATTTTTAAATATTTGAACAATCGAGGGCAATGATAGTTAAACAATTTAAACAACTATATGATAAAATAGCAAGAAACTCGTAAAACTTTTATGGTCATTATCAACTAACGTATTATAAGAAATACGTAAGAGCTCAGTAATTACAATAATTTTAATAATGCTCTTTTAATTTATTCACATTTAACTCTTATTTAAGAGAGAGAAAGAAAGAGAGAGAGAGAGAGAGAGAGAGAGAGAGAGAGAGAGAGAGAGAGAGAGAAAGAGAGAGAGAGTGAGAGAGAGAAAGACAGTGTTTCCAAGTTAGCATGTTAAAAAAAAGAAAGATGGTACGCAATAAATGTTTATGAACATAATTAAAGTTACTGTAAATGACAAAAACAAAATTGTATCGCGAAATAGCTAACACAAAAAACCATAAAAACTGGTTTTATCATGTAACCAGTAAACAAAACTATTTTTATTTTGATTATGTAAAGTTTGAGCTTCATCCTACCTGTTGACTAATGATAAATAAAGTAAATTTCGCATTATAAAAACTTGCTAAATTAAAACCATGTTTCCACAGTAAGCAAACTCATCATGTGATGACAAAGGCAACTTAAAAAAAAACATAATTATATTTATATATAAAAAACAATTTTAATTATTTAAAACTGCTTTTAATTGTTATTATAAATAATAAAATTCATTCTTAGCTCTGTACTAAAGAGTGAAAAGTGAAATGAAATTAACAGACATTAATACCACTTGACACTGAATTCTGGCAAGTAGGTTATTTCGCTGAGCAGTATTGTCGTTGAATTTCACATTTCAACGACAATTAATTTCATCTAGCTAGTCTTTTTCATTTGGACAACGTTATTTTCCGGTCACTTATAAACACTTACACTAATAACTTTTTCGAGCCAAATATTATCGATTTCAATTTCACAATTATCATTAAACATATACCTGTAATTTTAGTACTATTACAACTGAAGTATAAAATAAAGGTAAAAAAAACAACATGGGAATTATTATCTTTTCTTATTAAAGAATGTACTTTAACTTAAGATAACTCGAAATCCATATCTTTTTATTTGTTTAAATACATAAATGTTTACGAAGAGTACATGGGAAAAAACGGCGGAGTCACATTTAAAAAGTTTTGAGAAAGTATATAATTACCATTTATAAAAGTTTTCATATAAAGCATAAAAGTAAATAAGAAAAATTTTTTTCTAGATTAATTTATTTGAAGTTTACATTTTTAATAAAATATTTGTACCTTTTATGAAAAAATTTTTTTTCCGTATTTTATACAAAGACTTTTAATAATGAGAAGTATATAATTTCTCAAAACTTTTTAAATGTAAAATGCCGTTTTTTCCAGTGTACTTTTTACATAAAAGTTACAAATTAGTTTACAAATACAAACTAATTATGAAATGAACTTAGATCAAAAATATAAAAGAATATTTATTTTTTGCATTGTAATTCGATCATTATTATTTCTATTATATGTAATAGAAATAATCATGAGCAACCGTGGCGCAGTGGTGTTAGAGTTCTGGCTCAGAACCCTAGAGTTCCAGGGTCCGACGCCATCCCTAGCCCAACAAGTGACATTGGTGCGGAAGGAGGCGTGAACTTCCTGTTAAATGCTCTCCCACGGTGCTCCGTGATAAGACCGAAAGGACTTCTGGGAGCACCTAAATAACTACTACAAAATAAAAAAAAGTATTGCTTTATATTTTTGATTTAAGTTCATTTCATAACTAGTTTGTAAATGTCGTAATAATAAATAAAAGTTTACATTTAACTATTTATCATGCAGTTAACGTTTAATGTTCAATGTTTAACGTCGTTTCACTTTCGTTTTTAAAGTGGTTTTGATTAGTCACTAGGCTTTTCTGAACTTAAAAGAGTACGTTCTCAAAATGCAGGCGGTCACTAGAGAAAAATCTACCAATCAAGTTGAGGCTTTTTATCTTTTGGAATTTAATTATTATTTATTAGTTTAGAAGTATTTCATAAACTATAGTTTATGTAATATTTTTTATGTTATTACATTAAATATAGTTTATGTAATATTTTTTATGTTATTACATAAATTATAGTTTATGTAATATTTTTATGCTATTTCATAAATTATAATTTATGTAATATTTCTAAACAAATAAATAATAATTAAATTCCAAAAGATAAAAAGCTTCAACTTGCTTGGTAGATCATTCTCTAGTGACCCTCTGCATTTTGAGAACGCGCTTTTTCTCTTTTTTTGTGAAAAATGCAATAAAAGTTTTTTGTTGTTGTTGTTGACCTGTTTTCTTAACGTTATAATAATAACCAAGTATAGTATTAATAACTTTAAAGGTTCTATTAATTAAATATCTAATTAAATTTATGTTGTAAATTAATTTATTTTGTAAGAGAAGAAACTAAATAAAGAAGGTATTAAGACCTGCTTACGTTTTCTTATGAAAAATGCAAGTATATAAGAAACTATTTACTTTGTGCTATTAACTGTGTTCTTGTGTATATTAATGTCCAAAAAATAGATTTTAGATTTATTTTGCTTTTCCATGGTAAAAGATGTTGAATTAAGTCTTTTAGCATGGAAAAGAAAAAGGAATAGCGTACAACGCTGTTTTGGCTCTATTAGTAGTTTATCATTTTAATCAACCTAACACTTTGTATAGCAATAAAATCAATGATTTTTTTTTTATATCTGTATCTAAAAATTATTTAAATTTAATCTAAAGCAATTAAGAAATTAAAAAAAAACAGCAAAAAAGAAATTTTAAATTTAAAAAAGATTTACATAAACAAAATAAACCGACAACTCATTATATTATCTCCTAATGAGAATGTACACCTCTAAAACTCAGTTTCAAAGTTCTGAGACCAGCTGGTAGTCAGTCCCGAACTCTGAGGGATCTCTCAGAGCGGCTGATCCCATCAATTACTGTAAAACATCAGAGTACTAAAAGTGCCATGTTGTGCATAGATTATATTGCTGTTCGTCTTCTCTACTTTACTTATGTCTTGTTTCTGATCCCAGTCAGTGCTCAGGTGCTCAGTTTCTCCACATTTACCCGTAGGTGTTTCTGATCACAGTTTGATTTTTCTAAAATTTTTATCTTTTTTTTCTTCATCATCAGAACCCCCCTACCATTGTACCTCTTAGAACTACCTTAAAGCTTACTGGTACTCTTTCATTAAGCTCTTGGGTAGGAATCTTTCGTCTTTCTGTTAACAAATATGCTTCTAACATAACTTTTTTGATTCAGGCAGACATTCAACTTTTATTTTCTCTCATTTAGTTCTTTTATTTTCTCTTGACATTTCCAAGTTAAGCCTTACTTTTCTCCATGGTTTTTCTCTCATTGTGTTGCTGCAATATTCAATCGCAACCTTACTTTTATATCTATCAGCAAAACAATTCTCCAAACAAATTCGCTAAAAACTCTTTATCAATATCATCTTTTAAATCTACTAGTTGCGTTCTACCTGATATAGCCAACGAACAGGTTAATCATGTGCTTGACGTGAATATGACTCCAGATTCTGTATCAAAAAAGATTTCCTGCTTAGATTCTTCTACAGTTTGTGATCCGAACAATATACCAGTCATAATCTTGCAGAAGTGTTCTCCGGAGCTGTCATCTAAACTTTTAAAACTATTTAACAAGTGCTTATCAGAGTCTTATTTTTAATCGTGCTGGAAAACTGCATCTATTATTCCCTTTTTTAAAAGGTTCTGGAGAGCAATCCGACTGGTTTAACTACTGCTATATTAGTCTTCTTCCAATCATAAGCAAGTTTTTAATTCTATAATTAACAAACACTTCTCTTAAACTAACAATAAGTCTCTCACTTTGAGAGATTTATTGTTAGTATAAGAGAAGTGAAGTATAAGGAAGGATAAGGAAAATCTAGATTATTGTTATCGCAATAATCTAGATCTTCCCCTACTTATGAACAGTTATGTACTCAAAGAATCATCTACCCTTCATCTTCTAGGATTAACTCTTACTTCAGATTGTTTTAAAGCACTATTAAAATTTTGAACAGAAAACAGCAAAACTGTTTTATTTTTTGGGCAGTAGATATTTTTGCAGCAAGATCAAATATGCGCGAAGTGCTGAAATTTAAGACTAGATTAAATTAGTAATAATTAATTAGTAATAGGGAAAACAAAAAATCTAGGACATTTGAAACACTTAAAAATGAGTAATTTAATGATAATGCACCTAAAATACTTCATTCATTAATGAACCAAAATAATTTAAATTTTAAAACAATACCTTAAAAAGATAACACAGTATAATAAAAATAATAACTAAAAATAATAAAACCATGCACGAATATACATGGGTTATATTTATTTTTGAAAGTGCTACCCTAAAAAGTAAAAACGTCAATTATTATACCGCTTAATTGTTTTCGATTTCTTCAACATAAAAACACAGCGGCTGAGAATGGTTACTCCACGCTAGTTGACCGTGTAAATAGTATATAATTATATGTTTCTTAAAGGTGATCACATTTTGAGCTACTCCTTTCAAATAACAGTATATCTTTTTGAATTTTAAAAGAATCACTTTCTACCCTTAAAGGTTGTGTTTGTATTGCTGCCGATGTTTTTACCATAACTTTATTTAATTGTTCGCTAAATGTTTTGCTAAATGCTAAATTTAATATTAAATTATTAGAACAATCAATGTAGCCACAATCGACAATATACTTAAAGTTGTATTTCTGATCAAATTTTAACTGTAACTACTTAGGGTATTAGTGTCACTTTGAACCATTGGTAAGTTTTTTTACTTTAAATTACTCTTTTTAATGGTTTTTTTAAACCCATTAAAGTTTTCAAGGTGAATAATATTTTGATTAAGTAATAAAAACCTACTCCAGATATGAGGTGCACGATAAGTAATTTTATATTGCCCAGGCTTAATTTTGCATAAAGGCTCTAAAAAGATAATATTTGTGCACAACAGTTATTTATACTCTGGGTTTTATTTATAATGACTATAGAAAATTGTCGGAGTTTTTGCATTTCACTATTATATATAAGACTTAGAACATTATAAATATTTAGTTCACCCAATGTTAGTAAAGACATCTGTTCAAAAAGAGGCTTTGTGTGTTCTTTTTCATTTTAAAAAATAATTACTCGTTTAGCATGCTTCTGTTTACGATAAAGAGGTTTTAGTTTGCTTTTGTAGGTACAACCACAAGCTGTATAGCCGTAATTTAAATAACTTTGAACAAAGGTCTACAAGATTTGTTTGATACGGGATTCTTAATAAATGTCGTGATCGGTATTTTATTCCGATACTTTTAGATATTTACTATCTAAATAGGCGATATGTTTTACAATTTAGATTTTCGTCAATAAAAACAACTAAAATTTAATAACATTCTCCGTACTTATTTCTCTATTTTCAATAAACAATTTTGAAAGAGAATATTTGACTTCTTTTTTTTTATAAGCAGGACGAAATAAAGAAAACTGTGTTTTACTTGAGTTAATAAAAAATTTATTTGCCCTAAACCATCCAGAAATTTTTTCTAATTCTTGATTCATTTCTACGCACAGTTCGTTTATAATTTTTCCATACAAAAAAAAATTTGGTATTATCAGCATATATTTGTAGTTGAATTTCTTTCTAAGGCCAGATAGAGATTCTTAACATAGATTAAATAAAGCAAAGGTCCATTGAAATTATGAGGAACGCAGCACTTTAATATAGAAGGATTAGAGAGTTTATTATCTCCATAGTTTATAGATTGCACACTTTTATCTAAGTAGAGTTTTATCCATTTTGTTCGTTCTATCCCTCATACCATACATATTAGGTTTTGATAAAAATATTTTGTGGTCGACTGTATCAAAAGCCTTAGAGAGATCTATGAATACACCTTATGTAACTTCTCTGTTCATAAAAGAGTTCTTTATTTCATCAACTAAATGAAGGATTGCGTGTTCAGTTGATGTACTTTATTGAAAGCCGAATTGCTTAGAGTTATTAAAATTGTTTTCCTTAAAAAAAGTATATACTTTATTGTGCATAAATCTCTCAAGTATCTTAGAGAATGTAAAATGTATTGATATTGTTCTGTAATTGCCTATTTCAATTGTATCTCCTGATTTAAAAATAGGTTTTACTTTTGCAGTTTTCAGTTAATCAGGAAAGATACCTTCCTTCAATGAGTGTTTAAATATTTTAAATAAAGGAAATTTAAGCCGTTTTGGCAGTTAATTAAAATGTTGCTATTAAATTGTAGATTCCTGTTGCTTTGTTTCCTTTAAGGCTTTTAAAAGCATTGTCAAATTTTAACATGGTGAGTATTTTGTTATTCAATTCATTTTTATTACGATCTAAATATTTATCAAAATATTTATTTATACTAGGAACTTTGGATGCAAGCTTAGATTCAATATTAACAAAAAAGTTGTTAAACTCATTTGCAATGACGTTTTTATCATTAATTGTTTTGCGGTTGATTATTATAGTTTTAGGAATGCACGGTTTGTTAGTTTTGGTTTACCAAAAATTTCACTTTATAACTGCCATGTTTTCCTAGAATCTGTTTGACACTTTTTAAGTGGTTTATTATAATAACTAGCTTTAGCGGTTTTTTAATTTTCACAAAGAGACATGCATAATTCATGTACTCCGATTTTGATTTATCACATTTTTTTTAAGGTCCTTTATAAATAATCGTTTTTTAGATTTTTTTTGACCCCTTTACTCAACTAACGTGAACTTATGTCTTACTACATGCATAATTCTTGAATTCTGATTCTAACTAATCGCATATTTTTTTAAGGACCTTTATAAATATTCGTTCTTTCTGCTTGGATCATTTTTTAAGACCTTTACTTAACCAACGTGAATTTTTGTGTTTATTGCTTTGGGGAAGTAATTATAATCAAAAAAGAAAAAAAATCTATAAACTTATTGTACAATAAATTCATATCATTTAAGGATTCTAAATCTGACCAGTCAATATTGGCTAACTCACTTATAAAGTTAACCTGACTATCCAAAGAAAAATGCCGCCTTGTGATTGTCTTTTTTTAATTTAATTTAATTTTATTTGAGGTATTTATTGAAATAAATATTGGAGATTGATCCGATATGGATATTTTAATTACTCCTTTCTTTAAGGAGATTTTGTTTAACTTTAGTCCAATCATTGACATGACCTTCTTGATATCTGTTGGGGAAAATGAGATATTGACAATTTTCCATCATTCTGAATTTACTTTTATGTTTTAAAATAAGAATATAGGTCTATACTATTATGAAATTAATTAAAAGTTTTTTTGATTTTAAGTTTTGATAAATTTAAAAAAGTGAAACAATTTATAACTTAACGTATAATTAACAATTAAAATACGTCAAAAATATTTCGTTGAAATACATTTTCGTTGACGAAAAAGTATTTGAACTTCGTGTCACTTTTTCATAAAATATGATGGATAAATCCCATATATATGTTGTTGCATTTAAAACAAGTTGAATAACAATCTCTATAATATTAGAAGCATCTGAGTATATATTATCAAAAAAAAAAATTACATTTTTTAGAGCGAGCTCGAAAAGGTAAAAAGAAGTTGGTTGGTTAAAGTTACGTAGAACGTTATTATTCCATAGGTGGGGTCCACAATAAGCAATGTAAAATTGACTAATTTTTGCGTATAAAAATGACTTATTTAAAAGGTGCATGTTTTTCATACTATATTTGTTGTTAAGTTTAACTTTGAAAGTATTTTTAAAAGTGGTAGAGAATAGATTACTTCTCCATAAATATATAGTACGTGTTGAATCCAGGAGATATTTTCATTGAGATGAACGCCTAAGAATTTTCCAATTTTTATTTCAATTTTCTTATATTTAATATTACTAAATTAGTTGGCAATAGTCGCTTTTTTGCATGCGAAATTAATAAAGTCCATTTGGTTTCAATAATATTTTAAGTTAGCTTATTACATTTAAACCAGTTTGATAAAGGTTTTAATACTTTGTTCAAAGAGCTAAAGAGTTCCTATATATCACTGCTTGTACAAAGTATAATAATCAACTTTGTCAAAAGCTTTGGATAGGTCAATAAAGATACCTAACAAGTGCTGCTAATTTTTAAAAGATTTCGAGATTTCATGCGCAACCTGGGTTATTTCGTGCTTTGTTGAGAAAGTTTTTTTAAAGTCAAATCCTCTGTTATACAGTCAGATATTTTGTTGAGTTGTTTGTATACTCTAATAAAGTTATTCATTCAAATATTTTTAAAAATACCAAAAGGAAAGATAAGGGACTATAGTTACAAATATTTAATCTGACTCATTTTATAAACATAGGTGTAACCTTACCAAATAATGATTGCTTGGAAATATTCCTTGATCAATAAAAACTTTAAAAACTTCAATGAAAACATATTTTAATATACTAAAACAGTCTATACTTACATTTCTATAAATTTCATCTGCTTTTATTGTTTTCTTTATTTTCGAAGAATTAAAAACTTCTTCTTATTCCTTCATTGATAATTTTGAGGCTAATTATTTATTCATTGTTACGAAAAAATCTTTAAAAAGCCCTTTCGTATTTGGATTCTTATTTAACAAGATTTAATAAGGAAGGACCTATCCCATTAAAAAGTTTGATAAAATCTAAGGATATGTCTGTTATGGGTTTAAAAAGCATTATTTATCTGTTATAATTCCGTTCTGTTGTAACATGCTCCGGTGGATCCACAACTACTATGCGGTTTTACATTTTGCGTCATGGAACTACTATCGCTAGCCCTTCGACCGGAAAATTAAGCATAAACTCAAATCTACCACCGTTAAAAAAATTAAAACCATGGACAGTAATTTATTAAAAACCAAAACGTAAAGTAGTTGTAGCTGATCTAGCTACAAATGACGTTTCGATTAATACGATAATTATTAAAGACATTGTTTGTCAATTCAACAAAGAGATTATCTTTATCCCTAATATCCTACAAATGCGTTGAGTTTACTCCATTAAGATTTTTCTGATAAAAATGCCGTTGTTCAAGTGCTTAAAATATCTTTCATTCGTTTCATTACAAAAGGTTTTAATTTTTGTTGAAAAACTTGCATTTAGGGTGTTAGATTTACTTCTAATAGTGAAAAACCACTTCTAGCTGAAGCACAAAAAATCAAATGGCTTTAAGCCATTTGAGTTTGTAGAAAATACAACAAAAATCAAATGGCTTAAAGCCATTTGATTTTTGTTTTACCAAAATACGAACAAAAGAACTCTCATTCTTAAAAAATTTAGAATGCTATGATCTATACTGAGCCCATCTTTTCAGATGTCAAATGCGTTTTATTATTTGCGCTAGTTTCTTCACAAAAATCAGACCACGGTTATCTAATGACTCGTTTAAATCTTTAGTTTTCTTAATATTATATTACAATAAAAATAAGTCATTGCAAATTCTACTATGAAATATAAAGATAATGTTAGAACAATTTGCTTAAATAACTTTTTGAATGAATAATACAAGATAAACTTACATTCGCTTTTTTATTTAACAAGAAAACCCAAAAAACAAGGTTTAACCACGGAGTTTTTTTTTTTAAACCCAAAACCGCGTTCTTTTATAAACGTTTTTTTTTTGAAATCATATTGTTAAAAGAGCCTATCGTTTCTTTCAGATCATATGCCTAAAATATATTTACTATTTTCGTAGTCACAAAGTGAAATAGACCTAAAATGATTTAAAACCTTTGAAAAAACCATAAATTTATTATAGAAGGATATCGGGACGAGATCAACATTTTGGGCTTAAACTTAAATTGATTGTTTGAAGATTAAAGATCACCAGAAAACAGCTGGGAAATTTGACATCTATACACTTTGGTTTTTCCAAAACACCAAAGTTTCCACCTGACTCAAATAAAAGGCTTACCTAAACACTTACCTAACTTTTTTCTTATACTTGAAGTTTTACCATAGTTGGATCATGTATGTAAATATATATATATATATATATATATATAATAAATATGTTACTGTTACCCGCAGTACCAGGAATTAGCTAAATGCTAATGTTTATAATATAATTTAATATATTATAAACATTAGCATTTAGCTAATTCCTGGTACTGCGGGTAACAGTAACATATTTATTATATAGCTCTAGTTAATCTATTGAGCACTCTTTCAAGTATTCAATATTATACATGATAATATAAAGATATTTTCTTTTTTCATATATATATATACACTTACGTATATATATATGAATTGAATTTGATTTTATTTAGAATCAATAAATTTACAATCAATAATAATTTTTTTTTTTTTATTATGTTTTTACAAATTCAATTATACTATAAATTAGTCAATCATTGATTATAAAGTATATTGACGAAGAGATGCAACACCAGGCATCTCTATACTAACTAATGTGTAGGGCTAATTGTCAACGAGACAAGATGCCCATCATGATAGGAAACTTTTGAATAAGTTGACCGAGTGAGTGTCAATTGCTTCCTGTGGTAGCATATTCCAGGACGGTGTGACACGATTAGTAAAAAAGTAATGTCGCTCTTCGCAATCGCTGACAATTTGTCTGTGTAGCTGTTTATTGTGACTCCTCCTGCAATATACGTTGTTAGAGATCCTTTGAGGAACAAAAAAGTTAACATCATCAATTTTATTTATAATTTTAAACTGTTCAATAAGATCTCCTCTCTCTCTCTCTCTCTCTCTCTCTCTCTCTCTCTCTCTCTCTCTCTCTATATATATATATATATATATATATATACATATATATATATATATATATATATATATATATATATATATATATATATATATATATATATATATATATATATATATATATATATATATATATATATATATATATATATATATATATATATATATATATATACGTATGTTTATATAAACATATTTTTATATATTTATATACATATATATATATATATATATATATATATATATATATATATATATATATATATATATATATATATATATATATATATATACGTATGTTTATATAAACATATTTATATATATATATATATATATATATATTTTAAAGATAACCTAATCATAGTTTATAGACTTAACTGGTTTGGAAACTCCATAAAATCTATTGTTTAACCTTTTGACACAAATCTATTGTTTAACCTTTTGATATATATATATATATATATATATATATATATATATAAACGTATGTTAATATAAAAATATTTATATATATTTATATACATATGTATATATATATATATATATATATATATATATATATATATATATATATACGTATGTTTATATAAACATATTTATATATATATATATATATATATATATATATATATATATATATATTTTAAAGATAACCTAATCATAGTTTATAGACTTAACTGGTTTGGAAACTCCATAAAATCTATTGTTTAACCTTTTGACACAAAAATAGAGCGTAAATGAAGCGTGATAGTGCACACAAACTTTTTAACGGCGTTTATTGCTAAGTGATATTGCAAACAGATTATTCCTTTATTTCACAGAATATCTGTAGTGATTATTTATAAGTGATTTATTTTGTACATCATTGAACAGTGTTGAGCGAACAATGATTAAACTTCACCGTTATATGTGTGGAGATATGATTACTCCTGTTATTTTTAAAACAATAAATTTGTATGCCAAATATAGATACATATACTTTGTAGCAGACCCACCACATCTGATGAAAACTGCTCGAAATTGCTTATTAAACTCTGGCGCAGGAAAATGTACACGCTACTTGTGGAACAATGGAAAATACTTACTGTGGCAGCACATTACTGAATTGTATTATGAAGATTTAGACAATGGTTTAAAACTTATGCCTAAGTTAACTAATGAGCACATACACATAAACTCTTACTCTGCTTTGGAACTGAGGAACATAAAGAGACAGATAGTTTTTGTGAAAAAATGGACATGTTTTTTGATTGTGTTAACAGTAGATCTCTTGAAGAACATAAAATTAATATAAAACCTTTCCTTCAAAAATATACAGACCAAAATGATTTACGATTTAATTTCCTTTTAAATGATTTTTTGGATTATTTTAAAGATTGGAAAAAATCTATAGATGAAAGAGTGGACAATACTTCTAGTTGTCAATACTCTTATGAGGCTAAGGCTAAAATGTTCATTTCACATCAGACTCATGACGGCTTAATAATGACATGTAACTCAATTGTGGAAGTTACAAGGTTTCTGTTAGCAGAGGGTATGTCTTATGTACTTACTAATAGATTTTGTCAAGATCCGTTAGAGAAATATTTCAGTGCGCAAAGACAAATAGGGCGACATTCAGATAACCCTGATGCTAAACAGTTTGGATGCAATTCTAATGCAATACGCATCCAAAGAAGTGTTTCGTTTAACACTGGAAATACTAGAGGCTCTTATATAAAAAAAAAGTCTTTGATAAATGTGTCTGAAGATCTTATACCAAAAAGAAAGAGAAAAAAAACATGATTTACAAACTACTTATATTATAACAACTATTTGTATTCAAAACTTTTATAAAACTACATATATATATATATATATATATACTATTTGTCTTTCAGTTTATGTGATTGTTTCATATTAGCACGTAATCCTTTTTTAGATAGTTCTCCTGTTTTTTTTTTTTGCTTTGTGTTTATTAACAATGTCTTTGACAAATGACTGACTTCGAACTCTAAAATATAATCTCAGTATTGAACACAAAGTAGATTTTTGTATATGTTTTTCAATTTTTAAACCACAGCTTTCAAGAATAACCCTGTAATATTCATCTATATCTTGATCATATAATGTTTTTTCTGTCAAGAAATCTATGTCTATGCTTTTAGTTAATTCTGACTGTTCTGTATATAAACAAAATGCTTTTTCTGCTATAACTAATATTTGCGCAAACTCAATTGTTATACCAGTGAGTCCTCCACGGATAAGAGCATTGATAAGTTTTTGGTCTGGAATATTTTTTGTTTCAGATTGGCAGCTTTTTAATATTGATATTGCTTATTATATAGCAGTGTCATTATATGTTCGAAAACTTTGGATTTTTTTTTTAATTTGTGGATGCAGTAACCTCCTAGATATTGCAAGCCATACTTTTCCCATTTACATATTATTTGTCTACTTGATATCTTTTTATCACTGACACTAGATATATTAGCCCTATAATAAGATGCTATGCTGTCAGCAAGTTTGCTTAATAACAATGTAGCAGTATATTCATATTCAGCATCACAATTAAAAATTTGCCTACTATTGATTACTATTCTGCCAAAATAATCAGCATAAAACTCATTCAAACTTTTTAGAGAAATTTTACTACAAATTTTAATTATTCTATCAAACTGAATCTCATCTTTTATCTGGTCAATCTGAAATTTTTTAACAACTTCAATTATTTTGTCACCATAAATTGAGCTTCCTATAATCTTGCAAGACAATTTTTTTAGTAGTGAGAACAAAATCTCAGAGTTAAAAACTGGATTATTAGCAGGTCCATCAACGATAATATTGTTGGGGTGCTTTTTAGAGATATGCAATTTTAGCCCTCCTTTACTTCTAAAAACTTTAACGCATAAATTACATGGGAAGGATTCAGGGCTAAGCTAAAAATAGTTTTAAGTAAGATATATGTTTAAAAAACAAAATATAATCAGTCACTCAATCGCTTATCTTTTGCTTAATTTGATCACTAATAAAAAAACCTAAAACAAATGTTTGTTTATGCTACGTAAATAATATACATAAAGAAACATTTTTCAATTTTTTATCTTACTAGGAAAAAGTACTAACATCTTCGACAATAGCTTCAGTATAATTTTGAAGTTCAATATCTTTTTCAAAACTTTCCTATAGCATTATAAGGTCACTATTACAAAAATTGTCATCGTCTTCTCTCTCTGAGTAAATTTAAATTTTATATAAATTTGAATTTACTCAGAGAGAGAAGACGATGACTATTTTAGTATATTTTAATAATATACTAATAGATTATTTTAGTATATTATAGTAATATAGCCATAGTAAATTTTTGTGCTGTGCACCGTCAATGTCACGTGATCACAGCGTTCACCTTAATGAGTTTTTTTTTACGCAATACACCGAGTTTCCAAACCAGTTAAGTCTATAAACTATGACCTAATAAACGAGTTTCAAACTCTGGTAATAAATCTCAACAAGTATTAAGAAAAAAGATTATAGTTACAATGACATCATACAAAATACATATATATGTATATAAAAACTCGCAGAAAACGCTTGTCTAACTTTTATCTTTTACTTGAAGTTTCACCATTGCTGGATCATCAGGAAGAACTCTTCCTGATTTGAAAGTTAGATAAGTGTTTTTTTACAAATTTATTATTGCTCTGTTCTTTAAGAACATTGAGCACTCTATTTGTAAAATACACTAACATAATTTACATATACATATATATATATATATATATAAATATATATATATATATATATATATATATATATATATATATATATATAAACATATATATTAGGGATATGACAATTTTAAAAGACCCTATCCCCATATTATTTTTTGTGGAGTTTTAATGCAAAGATCAAGAAAAATCCAATGGCAAGTGTAAACATTAAAAAAATGTCACCCAACTTATTCGAATTTATAAAAATATATACAATTATACATTGTACAAAATGGTTTTTTTTACTCAGAAATACAATCATACAGGTTTTAGTGTTCATTTGTCAAAAGAAATTTAATGGTTATTTTTTCAATGCTTTTGCACAATGGAAGTAAATCCTGCAGAACTTTGATTGCACGTTCAGCACAAATGTTTGACCTTTGAGTTGGTATTGGAGTCAGCTCAACCGACCAAAAAGTCCTTAAATTCTTGATTGCTTTTGAGTGATCTTTGCAAACAGCTGCCAAATTATTGTAGTTATCCTGATTATAAACCTGACCAAAAAACCAGATGTCACTCCACGTGCCACTAATAAAGTCACATGATGACTGACCTTTGGCTGACTGTCGAAATTCTGGAAGTAAAATATAAGCCAGCAAAGCATAGATTGCTCTGCTATTCCTTCTTGCATTGCTTATATTTGGCAAAGTTCTGAAATTTACTTTAGGGAAACATCCTGTTTTCTTAAACTGTCTGCAACAAGTGATCAAGTGATGAAGGAAAACCATATCATCTCTCCAAACAATTTCTTCTTCTTCCTTCAGAGCATCTCCAGAATTGTCAAAAGTTGCTTTCCGTTGCTGGTACTCTTCTGTTATTCTGCTAATGAACCAATAATTGAGATTAGGCGAGGTTGTTGCTGCTTCAAAATAATCATTCATCACAAGTTTTAGTAATTTATCAAGAACATGTTGCTGGCATCCAATATAAAGATGTTTGTCTAATCCAAGCTTAACAAAATGCTTCTGTAGTAGTATGACTGCCCCAACAGATTTTCCTGTATTTGCAGAGGTTGTATCAGAAATTATTAACTTAATTGCAGGCCATAGCTTATATTCATCAAGCACAGTTTTTATTCCATTGAATATTGTTTCACCTTTTCCATTGATCAGTGCAAGAACTGCTAGTTTAACTCCTCTATTTTCATTTCGTAGAACTACGACCTCGTACTCTGTATTCTTCATGTGCTGCCCATCAAAGTGCAAGCTCCAGTTTTCGTTTCTTAGATTATTAAAAAAATGTTCTTTTAATTTTTCTCCTGCTTTCATTGTAGCTTTGTAAACACCACTTTGACTTGGAGTTGAAATAGAAATTCCATCTTTTGCAAGAGTTTTGCAGACTGTGAGTGCCTTTCTTGAACTCAGTTTTGCTTTTGTCACCAAATTTATTGCATAATCAGTTTTTTGTCTTTTACATGTTGTTGGAGTTTCTGAATCTTGAGAACCACTGTCAAATCTTGTTTTTCTTCTTCAGTGTTAAAATGTTCTTCATCTTCACTGCTTAAATCATCCTTAGTATTTTGACTGACTTTTTGCTTAATCAACTTTAGTTTTCTAGGATGAACTCCTTGTGTATCTTCAATTGTGGTGCAGTAGCCAGCTCTACCATTTGTTGACATCTGAATATTGTAGAAGGCTTTATCTTCCTGGCACAACCATTCTCCATTTTTATGAGTTACGTTGAACAAGTTAGTAAAGTCTTGCGTTCCTGGTTTTCTGCTGTCTTTTTCGTACTTGTTTAGTACATTCTCAATTCTTCTTTCCACTGTAGATTTGCCTTTTTGAATTGGAAGATTCAGTTTTTTCCATAAGATTTTTATTTCGTTGACCACTACCACAACTCTCTCCTGTCTACTTTTCACATTTGCAGCCAAACACTTAAATCTGTCCAGGATATGCTGTTCTGTTGGCATTTTCTTCATTTCATCAAGACTGTCAACAATCTTTGCATACTTTGTTGAATTCTTGGTTATTTCAAACCTCACCAAATTTGATTGCCATAGTTTCTTATTCAAATCTGAAGAAAGGCTATTTTTAGACATCTTGACTATAGTCTTTTCGAATTATAATTTGAGTGCAAATATAATTATCTACAAATAAACAAATCTTATGAGTTTAGGTTATCAAAAAAATTCTATAAAATATCAAAAGTCAGGTGATGATAACCTATATAATGTATAATATGAAAGATTATGTAATAAGAATGCATACATTTAGCAAAATCATACCATCAATAAATTGAAGCTGTGATACCTTAAACTGTACTGTATCTAACAATAGATACACTATGAGTCATAAAAAACATGCCACTGAACTTATTGCAATAACTTTGCTCATTGTGAACCGATTTTAAAAATGGTGTCTTCTTCAAGTAGAGAACAAGAACAATACTTGACTAATATAAAACATTACTTTTTAAGTTCTTTTTTATTGTCTCAACCTAGAATTTATAAACTAATTTTAACTTCTATATAAGAAATCAGACAATTTTTCTGTTGTTGAAGTTTGGAGTGTTTGTGTACAGTCAGTTTTTAGAATTGGGTCGCCATCAGACGAATGTTTTTCTGCAATTCAATTCTTAACAAAACCTGAAATTTTGTTAGGCATCAGACCAAATTTGACAAAGTTATGGTAGAAAGTTCAGTGGCTTGTTTTTTATGACTCATAGTGTAGATGGGAGAAAACAGTTTTCAGCTTAGGGGTGCACTTTTTTAAGATTTAACTCTTTCAAATGGTATTTCCAGTTTTAAAATGTAATTTCTCCACTCATAGTGGCATGGGAAACCAAAAATTGCCAAAAAAAATGCTAGTCATACCTTTAATATATATGTATATATATATATATAAATATATATATATATATATATATATATATATATATATATATATATATATATATATATATATATATATATATGTATATTATTATCATATACTTTATATATATATTATATATATATAGTATATAATTGTGTATATATTTATATAAATATATATATATATATATATATATATATATATATATATATATATATATATATATATATGTATATATATATGTATATATATATATACATATATATATATATATATATATATATATATATATATATATATATATATATATATATACATACATATATATATATATATATATATATATATATATATATATATATATATATATATATAAATATATATATACAATTATATACATATACATATTTATATATATATATATATATATATATATATATATATATATATATATATATATATATATATATATATATATATATATATACATATATGTATATATATTATGTTACACACAAAAACATTTTATTGTCATTTTTTGTGTAAAGCATCTTATCTGTTGCAGGCAACAATATTAAACGCCAAAGAATGAGATAGCTATAGTAACTTCGGGACTGCATTTTCATTTTGCAGTTTCGTTAGATTATTAAGTTTAATTTTTGTTCAATGTATTTGTCGAAGCTATTTTTAAAAGAGTTTGTGTTTTGCTGCATGACAAAATCATCTGGTAGTGTAATCCAAATTGAAGCAACTCTATTGTTAAAGAGATGATACCGTTGAGCACAATTGATTACTCTGCGGTATTGTAAACGTTGCTCAGCCCGTGGAGAGACCTTCATAGGTTCTTTGTGCCAGACTACTTTAGTTTTAAAATTCTCTAGTTTGTATTTTTGAATTAGATCTCCCCGTTGGCGTCTCTTTTCAGGAAAGTGGTCTGAAATATCTGTTTTTTAAATGCCCAATTTTATATCACTGTTGAACAAGTCTGTGGAAACAGTATTATCCAGCAAAGTTGCTGAATTTTTTGTTACTCTAGTTGGACAATTTATTAAAGGAATCGCTCCAGATTCAAAAATTGCATCATAAAAATTTATAACTTTGTAATCGTCATTGTAGTCAAAACAACTCATATAAAAATCACCAATAAGAAAGATTTTTTTCTTTTCCTTGTTACCTTTTGCAATAACTTTTTGCTGTGAAAACATGCCCAAGTTCTCGCTCACGCCATCTGGCGGTCGATAACAATAGGTGATGAGCATTTAATTGCTGAACAGCGAATTGAGTAATTAAGGTTATGAATATTGTGTGGTATCTTTGAAGCACGTTTTTAAATTTTCTCTAAAGTTTTAATATCTTTTTTTAAATAAGGCGACCATATTGTCACTGTATACTCTAAATGTGGTTGCACATAAACTTTATAAAGTTTACTCCATATAGTAACATTTCTAGATATAAATGTATTTTTTAGAATTCCAAGCATTCGATTAGCTTTATATGACGCTTTAGTGACTTGATCATGAAATTTAAGACCAGATGACAAAACTAAATCTTGTTCAGTTGTTGTTACTTCAAGCTATATTCTCTGGTGTGTGCTAAGGTCATTTATATAACAATCAAATTTTTGTAAATTAGAACTCCCTAAAATATGCATTACTTTACACTTACTTTCGTTGAGTTGCATTTGCCACATTCTTGTCCATTCTGTAATCCAATTATTATTACTCTGCAGTCGTTTATAGTTTTTTTTTGCTTTCAATTGTGGCAAGTATTTTTGTGTCATCAGCGTATGTTTTACAAACGTTGTTTATCTTATCAGGCAGATCATTAACGTATATAATAAACAAAGTAGGTCCTAACACAGAACCCTGAGGAACACCGCTAGTGACAGGAACCCAATCAGATATTGTTTCTCCTAAAACAACACGTTGTCGACAATTAGAGGAAAGAGTTTATCCAAAAAGAAAGTTTACCAACAATTCCGTATTTTTCCAGTTTAAATAATAAAGGTTTATGTGGTACTTTATCGAATGGTTTAGCATAATCAAGGAATATAACATCTGTCGATTTTTTATTTGGTTTTGCAAAGGTTATAAAATCCATAGTTTCCAAAAGATTTATGACACTTGATTTATTTGTGACAAATCCGTGTTGAAAGGTATATATAAGATTATTATGAGATAAATGTTCTGTGATTTTATCCCTAATTATTTTCTCAAGAATTTTACAAGTAGCAGAAGTGAGGGAGACTGGTCGATAATTTGCTGGATCTGTTTTGCAGACTGGACTCTGGTAATTCAGAATAGTAACTAGACTAGTCTATGGATAGACTTACAACACAGACATAGACAATTCTGTATGTTGTAATGGACACAACAAATCTTTAATTTTTTGTCCTTGTTGTGTCTATCAAATTTTTGATGGTGTCCTAAGATTGCTGAGTTAAAAAATAATTTTCACTTCATAAGTCTACAAAGCATAATTTTTTGTCTATTTGGTGTCTATGATTTTGTCTAAATTTACTTGATTTCATAAAACCAGAAATCTTTCATTACCGTATTATATGAAGATTGTTATGTAGTAAATTTATAATATTAAAAAAATATTGAAATGATATCAAAACTCCAAATGACGATCATTGCTCATGATTAATTATTGTTTAAAACTTGCGTACATATTCATCAATAAAATGAAAGTAAAAAACATTTTTCTTTTTCACTATTGTTTTATTCACAAACCTACATAAATTTTAACACCTATTGGAATCTTCTACTTACTAATCCACATTTTATAAAGGACAACTCCTTGATCACATATTTTTAAAATAATTTTATTGAAGGTGATAAAGATTTTAGTGACTAAGGAAAATTTTTTAAATGATAAACTTACCTTCAACTTTTTTGAAGTAATCCCAAACTGGAGAGGGCATTTTAAAAATAAATTTTCACGCACATTCACTGAGAATTGAAAAACAACTGAACTGAGTAATTAATGAACTTCAATTGAGCACAAAATAGTCCATTTTGAGGTTTTTATATAGACATTAACTTTTTAATCAACAGCACACGCCGGACAAAAAATTAAAAAATGAACTTCTGTTAGAAAAATTGTATTTTTAATTTTGTGCTCGTTTTCAGTTTTTGAAACGATGCTGCAGTGAAAATTTAATTACTCGTTATAAGTCCAAATTATATATTAAATAGATCTTCTATACCTCATTAAAAAATCGAGATTGTTCATTTAGTGTCCGTTTTTAAAATGATTGTCTAGAAAGACAAACATTTTTTATAGACAATTCATTTTTGATAGTTGTAATTAAAATTGTTGCAATTAGTGCTTTGTCGAAGTCTATTTTTGTCCTTTTATAATAAGTCCATTAGAGATTGTCTGGTTGCTAATTCAGAATAATCAATTGAATGTTGAAATATGAGCGATAATGGTTTGGCTGATGATTTTGCACACTTTTGTAGAACTGATGGACTTACGCAGTCAGTGCCAAATGATTTGTTTGGATCTAATTTGAGTAAATGTAATTCTTCTAGAGATTGATCTATTTTTAATGAACTGATTGTGTTTGATATTCTGTTTAAGAAATGCGGTAGTGTGTGTACATTTCCGGTTGTGAAAACGGATTGAAATTGCAAATTTAGTACATTTGCTATATCCACTTTCTTTATGCTTATATCTGATTCAGTGATCAATGCATTAATAGAGCTTGATAATGAACGTTTAGAATTAATAGAGTTGAAAAGCCTTTTTAAATTGCGTTTATTATCATTTGCTAAATCTTCTTCAAAGATTCTAATTGCGAAACGAGAATATTTTTTGATTTGATTAGATTAATTAAGAGAGTCTGTTATAACAAGATCCAATAAGTTAATGCATTTATTCTTAAGTATAAATGTTGGTGAGTGTATGCATTGATACAAAAATGAATTATGAAGTGTGTTAATAAAATTTGCTTTAATTGGTTTGCTTGGTCCTTAAAAATTTGTTGAATAGTCATCATTCCAAACAATGTTAGGATAATTAAAATTGCCGGTGAGTAATAACCCCGAAAAACGGTTACCATCAATAGATTTTTTAGCTAAAGTTATACAATTGTTACTTTCTTTAGCAGTTTTCTCCATCATTTTTGGTGGGCGGTATATACAACCAATCAGCAACTTGTTACTTTTACTGATTGGGAGTGAAAGCCATAGTTGTTCAGAATGTTTAAAAGAAAAACAATAATGAATTTGAGAAAAGCTTAATTCAATTACGTTTAGGCAAGTTCTTGAATAATTAGCAACTCCTCCTCCATGACCATTTCTGTCATGTCTGAGAAGATCATAGTTTTTTATACTCGAAGATAATATTTCATTAAACCATGTTTCGGTAATAAACATAATGTCTATAGATGTTGAGAGAGCAATATCAGATAGTTTAAGTAACTTTTCTTTGTTTAAAGATGTAGAATTGGTATATAGACATTTAAGCTTGAGCGAGTGATTATCATTTAGGAAGTTATTATTATTATTGATAGAATTTATAAAAGGTTGGTTTTTATTGTTTACTGTATAATTTTAGCTAAAAGTTTTGTAGTTGTTGAGGTTTTTGAGCATTAGCTGCTGTTTTGGTATCAATGAATGGATTTTTTTCTTTTCCGTTATATAAACGGGTCTGTGAGACGTCAACGCAGCGGACCCGGTCACCGCGGATGACAAATTTTTGAATCTTTGAATAACTTAACAAATTCAGCTTGTTCAGCTATAGTTCTTTCAGGTCGAATGTGGATGTTTTTATAGATACCTTT
>NC_088920.1:60240000-60305000 GCF_038396675.1 Hydra vulgaris | reverse complement strand
CATTATATTCCTAGCTGGTTAAATATCTATCATACAAAAGCAGTATATTTAACGGTGCACTTACACAACGCAGAACAAAATGAGGCCTGACAAACTTGTAACTTATTTCCAAGACTTAAGAAGTATTTGATGGTGATACGTCTTATTTTTTTCTTGACATCATCTTTTACTCTGGCTCTTTTAACAGTGTCTACTTCAAGCATAGCCAAAATTGCTGAATCTTGTGAAACTTTGTCTGAGTCCTGGTAAAAGTTAGAATAAATTGTCAACAGATTCTCTGGTGAAATCTCTCGTGCCTAAAAATCCAAACGTGTTTAAAACTTACTTATTTATCTTCTATTTATAGCATTCAATAACGATATTATTTTTATTTTTTCAAATTTCAAAAACTAATACAAAGTTTGATAACAAAGTTTGATAGAAAATTTAAATGTCAAAATCGTTTAATTTTAAATGAAAATTTTTTTCTTAATAAAGAAGAGCATTTCCAACCTAATTTTATGTTTTGTACAACAAAAAAATAAGCATTATTAGTTTCCAAAAATAAACCATATAAAAATAAGTATCGTTATGAAATAAGTACATAAAAAGAACATAAAATACAAAAATACTTTTTAACTTATTCACATGATATGTCTTTTTTTTTGGTTATTTCCTTATCATCAAATTATGTTATTCAAACTCACTATGCAAAAGCCCATTTTATGAATACGCAATAAAGAGGGAATCTTTCCTAAAATGAAGAAATCGTTTGTTTTTTTCTCGTTTCGAGCAACGTATCTTTCTTTTACGCGGAGTAGGAGACAGGAGAACAGTTTTATCTAGACCATCGTAGTCCGTCATTATACACGAGTTCATAACAACATAAGTTGATAAAATTAGCTGCGCTTGCGCAAAAGTAACTTATATTTGCCGTGGATTGGTCAAAACAAATACAACATTTTGATAATAATTAAAAAACTCCAAACCGTGTTTAAAAATAAAACTATATTTAAACAAAAAAAAAATATAGGTTTATAACTCATTAAAAAATATTCAGATACAAAAAGTGTTAGGTTCTTTAATAATAAAAAGTAACCATAAGTTTTTTTTTATTTATATATATGTATATATATATAAATATATATATATATATATATAAATATATATATATATATATATATATATTTATATATATATATATATATATATATATATATATATATATATATATATATATATATATATATATATATATATATATATATATATATATATATATGTATATATATATATATATATTTATATATACTTATATATACAGCCACTAATTAATGTAGGATGTTACTTATAGGAAAAAAGATGAAGATTGTAGAGCAAGAAAACGATTGACGGACGACTTAAAAGATTGCAATTTATATAAATAAGGAAAGCAAGATGAAGGAAGCAAATTCCAAAGAGCTGATGTTCGATGAAAAAAACTTGACGAATACGAGTTTTTGGAGCTCTTAGGAACAGTTACAGAAAAAGTATGACTTTTAAGTGAATGACGAGTAACACGAGAATGAATTTAAGTTTATGGCACAAGGGACTCTAGCTCTTTAGAGCATTGTCCATTATAGTATTTGTAGAAATAAGTTAGAGAAGCAACATTACGACAATGTGATAATGGTTGGATGTTGGCTGCAGGGGCAGGTTTATTTATGTTTACATTGCGTTTTTCACCTTGTCTAAAAGAGAACGGGCATCATTAGAAAACCGTCCTAGGTATGGCAACAGTATTCCATACAAGGCCGGATTTGAGATTTATAGAGATAGAGAATAGAATCCAAAGTAAGAAAGTGGTTGAGCTCAATAAAGAGATTCAACCTACGCAGATGCTAATTTTGCAACTGATTTGATATATATTTTTTGCGAAATATTGTAAGTAAGAGTTAATCCTTGAAGATGAAGAGTGGATGACTCATCGAGTACACCACTGTTCATAAGTATAGAAAGATCTATTTTATTGCGGTAACGATTGGCTTAAAAAAAATGAGTTTTATCTGAATTAAAGTTATTTAACCACTGTGAGCCTCATGCTGTAGCAGAAGTGAGATCCTTTTCAAGCTCAAATGCCCCATCCAAGCAATCAAAGGGTGTTGGTTTCTTATAACGACAAGAATAAATGGTATCGTCATTAGCAAGCAATGGTATTATCATTAACAAAAGAGTATGGGGCCAAGTATAGATCCTTGAGGAGCCCCTGAAGTTACAGAATAAGAAGAAAAGTTCTGCCCATCGAGGACAAATTTTCTACTACGATTGGAAAAGAAATATTCAATAATCTTAAAGATCTTGCCAGATACACCATAAGAAGAAAGCTTATGGAGAATACCAGCATGCCAAATTTTATCATAAGCTTTTGAAAAGTCAAGAGCGATGGCCTTAACCTCTCCACCTTTATCTAATGCACAATAAAACCTATCAGTTATTACTGTTAGCAAATCAGCTGAAGAACGAGAAGATCGAAAACCATTTTGATGGTCAGAAAGTAAGTTATTAGATTCAAGATGAGAAATTAAGTGTTTGTTAATTAAAGATTCAAAAACCTTGCTTATAATAGGAACAAGATTAATGGGACGGTAGTTAGAAGCATCAGATTGCTCTCCAGAATTTTTGAAGATGGGGATAACAGATGCCGCTTTCCAGCAGGCTGGAAATCAAGACTCTGATAAGCACTATTTGAATAGTTTTGAGAGTATAGGCAACAGCTCCGGAGAACACTTTTGCAAGACAATAACAGGTATGTTGTCCGGGTCACAAGCTGTAGAAGAGTCTAGACAGGAAATCACTTTAGATAAAGAAGCTGGAGTGATATGAATGTCAAGCAATAGATCAACCTGTTTGTTGGCAATATCAGGTAGAACACAACTAGTGGAATCAAGAGATGATATTGATGAAAAGTTTTTAGCAAACAGTTCGGCTTTGTCTTTAGGTGAGGTGACAAAGTGTGAACCATACAAGAGAGGTGGAATTATAGATTTGCCCTTATTATTGGTATTATTAAAGATACTCCAGAAGTCACGAGAACCTAATTTTTGAGATGAGATACGAGGTTTCATCACCTGAGAATAGCGGGTTTTGGTGTTAGACAAAAACTTTTTACATTTGTTACTGGCAGTAATAAATTGACGCCTGTTTTCTGGAGAACTGTGTTGCTGATAAATATGGAAGTAATGGTTTCAATTGGCAATCGCAGCAGCACAGTGTGAGGAAAGCCATGGAGGAGAGTAAGGCATGAACTGGAATCGTCGAGAGGGAACAAAAGATTCCATGCCAGCCTGAATCCACGAAGTTAAGTAAGAAGCACATTTGTCGACAGGAAGACAAAAGATTTCTACCCAATGGGCCATCACGAAGAAAATCGCGGAAAGAATCCGAGTCACCTTTACTGAAGTTGTAAGAGGTTCAATAATAGGGGGGTTCAGGTGATCAAGAAGAATGAGATATTAGTTTTAGAGAAATTAAACTGTGATCAGAAGCACCTAAGGATGAATGTGGAGAAAATGAACACTAACTAGGATGAGAAATAAAACATAATCCGAGTAGAGAAGGTAAATGATTCGGATTGTCTTAAAAGCGAGTTGGAAAGTTGACTATTTGAGTTAGAGAATGATAAAAGGTAAAATTTGTGAGCTTTAATGCCTGCAGAATCTGTGACACTAGAGCCAAGCCGTTCAGAGTGGTGAGCATTAAAATCACCGACAACAACTATATTAGCTGATGGATAAAGAGAGAGGGCTTGGTCAATATGATCAGAAATAACATTAAAAAGAGTGCAGTCTTAAGATGAAGGAGAGCGGTATAGAACAAAGAGAAAGGCAATAGAGTGAAGTGGTGCTAAACGAAAGCACTTGAAAGAATAGTCTGTGGATTTAAACCTTGTTTTACAACAAATTGGTGAGTTCTTACAAATGGTAATGCCCAGGCCAAGCATGTGACTATTGGAGTCTTTACGAATTAAAGGAAGATAACCATCAGCACTAAGATCACAAGATAAGACAGCTGAACTCAAATTAGTCTCACAAAGAGCAAGTAGGTCTGGTGAACTTTGGAAGAGATAAGACTCAACAGAAGAAAAGTTACTTTGAAGACCACGAATATTAGTGAAAGATAGGTTAATAGAACTTGGCAATGATGAAGGTTTTTTTTGTTTTATAGTTTTTGGTACTTTATTCATTTTTAAATTAGATTGAGGAACTTGACTCAAAACATAGATAGTACTCAGAACATCGTTTAATAGCCCAATCGATTGCCTCACAACTACTAATAAACCCTAAGCCGTAACAAAGGGCTCCAAATATGGCCTTCGCAATGCACACCAAAAGTAAAAACAGGGACAACATCCATGCGCAACATGGCACAGTTAATACTTTGATATTTTTCAGCCGTTGATGGAATCAGCCTCTCTGAGAGCTACCACAGAATTCGGTAAACCTGACTACCAGCCGTCATCAGAACCATAAAATTGAGTTTAGAGCTGTACCCTCATTAGGAGATAATAGAATGAGTTGCCTAGTCATAAAAACAGAGACACAAGCACAACCCATGCTTTGAGGCAAAAAGATCCAGCATCAACAGATGCTGGATCTTCTTGCCTCAATGCATGGGTTTGCCTCAATGCATGGTCAACAGATAAAACCTGTTTACCCCTTAAGTCTTTGCCTAGGAGACCTATATATATATATATGTTTATATATATATACTATTAATTTTATATGTACCGTCGTGTGACAATTTATAATGGCTACCTATGAAGTTAGATTGCCTTGAAGTTGAATTTCAATTTTATTGTATGAAGATTAAAATTTTTTTGTTGAAATCTTCTTTTCAAAATATGGTTTCATCTCATAAAATCAGTGCTTTTTTTTTGCTAATGGCAATCTTGTCACTTTTACCAGCCATTTTGTATGATGTCATTCTAATTATAATCTTTTCTTGGTATAATTGTTGAGAATTATTACCAGAGTTTTGAAATCGTTTATAAGGTTATCTTTAAAATATTCATTTAAGTCAGTAAAAGTAATGTTTCTTAAATATTTTTTTTTATTTTAAAATAAAATTATTTGGGTTTGATTTGATATTTTTAAAGTCATAAGTTCCAAAGCAATCTCTTAACTGTAGTACTGATTTGTGATATGTTATTTTGCTATGGGTGCAGAAAAGTACTTGCTACCGAGAAAAACTTTTGAAATCAGGGCACTTTTAAGAAATACTAATCTTTCTCATCTAGAATATGCCAGAAAATTTGGAATTTTGTTAGTTTTAGTAAAAGGTATACAAAAAAAAAGGCTAATATGTAGTACTTGATGCTGAAGAGGGTTAGCAAATGTGGAACTAAGAGTATCCTAACATCACGCTGGGAAAAAATGTAATGATTGTTTTAGAAAATAGACTGGCCACTACCATTGAAATAACTAAAAAGCTGCACCAACCTGAAGTCAAAATGTAAAGAGAACGGTTTGATGTCGCCTGCTCAATCATGGTTACGTTTTACGTTGTCTAGCTAAGAAGCCTAAACTGGCACCAAAAAAGATGCAATAAAAGTTGGAGAGACCAAAAAAACACAGGAATTTAACAAAAGATGATTGGAATTTGGTAAAATTAGTTTCAATGATTTTAAAATATCTACTTTTTACATCAAACTTTAAAAATTTGGTTAACAATCTTTCTATAATATATTAAGGTATGCTTTAGCCAAGAGAGTACTATCCTAGCGTTAACAAAGAAGGCTCAATACGTAAAAAAATAAAAAGGGTCAAAATACTTATTATACTGCATCATTCAAACAGTTAAACACCTTATCGCTGTAATGATCTGTCAATGAAATGTTGAAGGGTAATGGGGAGGCTCTATTTTGTCGAGGAAATAACAAATCAGTTACAATATAAAAAACTACTTGAACATAAATTGTTGCCTAAATTAGCCAAATGGTTTGGTCCAAGTGATCAAAAAATTTTTTTATTAAATACACTTTATTTATAATATTTTCTCAAGAAAATATTATAAATAAAGTGTATTTAATAAAAAAATTATTCACTGCTCGAACCATAGTAAAAGTTTGGGGTAATTTGCTGAAAAATGCATCAAAAGTATGAGAGAAAGGTTGTTGTAATTATAAATAAACCTTTTTGGCATACTTTTGATGCATTTTTGAGGCAAAAGTGGGAATCAAATATTGATCTTGAATATAATTGCATTTTTTGTTAAATAATAAAATTTAGAACTAATTTGTGAAAAGGTTTTTACTTGCCATTAAAATACCCATTTCTAAACTAAAAATTGCGTTTGATTACATTAATCACATAAACTTTTAAATTAATAGACTTTGAAACATGAGAATGTAAAAAATTGTCTTCATATTTAAAATTTGATTTTAAATATTATAACAAGGAGATCATGTAATATAAAGTTAAAAATAAATTATTCGAACAATCAATGTAGCCACAATCGTCAATATACTTAAAGTTGAATTTCCAATCACACTTTGGCCATAACTTGTTAGGGTATTAGTGTCACTTTGAACCTCTGGTATTTGTGTTACGCGAACAGTTCGAATTGATCGTATCGAGATGAATAAACGGAAAGAACTAGCATCTAAATATAAATCTGTTTAACTCAGTTTCTTCGATTTCAACATCTTCTTCAAAGTCAATATTTAAATCTGCATAAGAAAGCTTGATTACAAATAAAGCAAGAAAACCAAATAATAAAAGCTTACTTATTTTTAACGCGTTATAAAGTAAACTAATAACCTTTAGGTAACTATAGTTATTCTTCGGATTAACATTGAATCGATCATTTGGATTACGGCACAATTGATGCATTTTATTTGTTAAACAAGAATAACAAAACAACAATACTTTTAAATATAATAAAACTTAATTGACAAAATCTTATGGTTTTCAGTTTTAAACGCTATTTAATCTATTTCCAGCTTTTAGATTATATTCAGAACATCTTTTTGTTGAAATACAAAGTCAATTTAATAACATCTTTTTATCATAAACATATACCATATGTTTAAAAAATAAAGACTCAATTTTTTTTGATCAAAATGATTTCGACGGAAATTTTGTTCACCTTAACTGTGTATTTGAAAAACAAGTTACCGGTAAAATTGTGACAACAATCCTAAGGTTGTTTATTAAATTTAATTCAATAGCATATAACTATCTGTGACGTATTATTAAAAAAATGTATATTTGCTGCTCTTCGATGCGATAGTTTTAAGTAGGGTTAGGACTATTGTAATTGTAATTGTAAAAATTAAATACAATTACACATTACAATACAATAATATTGTATTGCAATATTACAGAAACAATAAAAAAAATTTATTCTGGTATTGTATTGCTGTGATGAAAAACAATTACAATAAGTTTTGTATTGTTTTTTATCTAACAATACAACAAAATTCGTAAACTGTTGCGTTGTATTGTTTTAATGAACTAAAATTACAATAACTTTTGTATTGTTGTGATGAAAACAAATACAATAACTATTGTAGTGAATTATTTTACATTTAAGTAGAAGCTAACGTATTTTAACGTATTTATATTTATCTCTGACGAACTTTCTATTATTTTTGCTATTTTTTTTTTTTACGGATTTGCAATATATTGCAAATTTTATTTTTACATATTTAGATTTCGCATCACCTATCTTGTTATGTATTTCTAAGCTCTAAATAGCCGCAAAATATTGCCTGTCTGATGATAGCCTTACTATTATGAAAAATAACATTCATAAATTATTTTATTCAGCCCTTTTATTTTTTCCTTTTGATTTTAATGCTGCAAGGAACTTAAAATATATATGAAAATTAACTTTAGTAATACAAACAGTTAAACATAATAATTCTTCTTAAATAAAAATGTTAATGTCTTTTATTACATTAACATTAAATTGTTATTGTATTACAAAGACGAATTACAATACAATATTTATTGTTATTGTAGTGAGTCAATACAGTACATTTTTTTTCAGATATTGCTACTGTTTTATAAAAATGAATTGCAATACAATATTTATTGTTGTTGTATTACAGAATTATAATAGTTGTAAATCATAAGTATTGTAGTAGTAGTAGTAGATGCTGTAGCCGCCCGAAGACGACGAGTGTGTGTATTAATAACACACTTAGACAGCCGTGTCAGTATTAATTTTATTTAAAAGGAGCCATTTGTCTAATTGTGCTTTAAAACTGTTTACTGATTTTGCATTAACTACATCTTTAGGTAGTTTATTCCATGGTTTTGTTATTCTGTTAGTAAAGAATGAGTGTCTTAAATTGCACTTTGTTTTTTCGCGTTCAAACCTGACACCGTTTCCTCTAGATAATTGAAAATCATTAGGCTTGAAACCGTTTAAAAAGTCCACATTTTCAATCTTATTTAATAACTTATAAGTCTGGATCAAATCTCCACGAAGTCTGCGTTCACATAATAGGCTGAGGCCAAGAATCTCCAGTCTTTCCTCGTATTTCATTTTTGCCAGAGTCAGATTGAGTCTCGTAGCCCTGTGTTGAACTTTCTCGAGCAGTTCTATTTCCCCTTTAAGCTGAGGGGACCACACTGGAACCGCGAATTCAATTATTGGGCGAACAAACGTCACGTATTGTATGTTTCTAAATTAAGTTAATACAATAACAATAATTATTGTTACTGTTATTGTTTTCATTACAATCACAATAGTCCTAACCCTAGTTTTAAGAAATAATTTTTGAATTTATAAACAAAAAAAAGTTTTACTTTTATTCTATTTTTTTTATTTAATTGAGTTTTTTATTTATTTTTAATTTATTTTTGTTCCATAGTATACATTTTCGTGATTACATTATAAAGATTCGTTAAGATTTAATATTAATATAAATATAAAAAATCACAACCATAAATAATAAACAAACTACTGTAATACAAATCGCAAGAAAAACGCGGGAAACTTACAGAAGACCAAAAGGAATTTAGAACCGATTTACATTGTCATATATATATATATATATATATATATATATATATATATATATATATATATATATATATATATATATATATATATATATATATATATATATATATACATATATATGTATATATATATATATATACATATATATATATACAGTGGGTGCTCATATTATTAGAAACACTGTCTTTTTTTTGAAAATTATGTGTTAAAGGTTATTTATTATAGAAATAAAAAGGTTGTAGACTATTTTTTCGTAACTTTTGAGTGTTGCGGTCTATATTTATTAAAAAAACATACTTATTTATATTTTTTTTTAAATAGTTCCACTATTGTACAAGCAAAAGATTACATATTGGTGATTTATTTTAGTATTTTGTTATCCCTCCCTTGGCACTTATTACCGCTTCTGCACGTCTTGGCATACTTTCTATTCATTTTATTGCATTATTTTGAATATCTATGTTATTGTGCGAGACTTTGATCATCTTTTCAATTAATTGTATTTTGTTGGTGATCATTTCAGAAGCAACTTCCCTTTTCATGATCTCCCACAGATTTTCAATAGGGTTTAAATCTGGTGAGTTTCTAGGCCATGGTAGCACTGGAATTTTCTTTGCTTTTAGGTACTCTGTAACCTTCTTTGCTTTATGGCATGGGGCAGAATCATGCATAAATGTAAATTTTTGGTTCTTTGGGAACCATTCCTTCAACTGTGGTACCAATCTTGTGTCAAGAACTTTTATGTATTGGTCCTGGCGCATAGTTCCCTCAACGATATATAAGCGCCCTGTTCCATGTCCACTAATGACAGACCATACCATTATACTTAGAGGAAGCTTTACACGTTTTAAGATGCAGTCTTTGTGGAATTTTTCTCCACCTCGTCTACGCACAAACTGTGATTTGTTCATCAATATCTGGATTGTCGATTCATCCGAGAAGCATACCTAAACAACATCAAAAAAACTTATAAGTCAAAGTTTTAATGTAGGCAAATCTCTAAATGGAATGTGTACAATTATAAATGAAGTACTTACATTTTTCCAGTCATCGACGGTCAAATGCCGATGACTTTTAGCCCAAGCAAGGCGTTTTTGTTGCATTGCTAGAGTGAGCTTAGGCTTTTTAGCAGGTCGACAGCATCTAAATTCTTGTTCTTTGAGTCGGCGACGAACTGTCATTAGAGACACTGGTATTCCAGCATCTTGTATTAAAGTGGTTAGTATTCGCCTAGGCTTATTCCTTATATTCTAGGCAAATATCTCGTATTTTTCTATCGTCTCTTGGCGTTGTTAGCCGTTTTCTACCACAATGTCCTGTTCGTTGAGGAGTATAATAAGCATTTTTGTCCAGATTTTTTTTTATTCGGTTGACTGTTGCCACTGAAACCTTTGTCATTGATGCTATACACCTTTGAGAATAAGAAGTATTCTTCAATAATGCTCCAACTTCTCTTTTTTTTGAGGGTGAAACATCTTTTGCCTTTCCCATATTGAACAAAATACGTGATTCTAGTAAACCGTTATAGAAGTCAAATTATATGTAAAAATATTGATTTATCATGTTTAACTGTAAAAAATTAACACATAAATAGAACTCAATAACAAAACAATAAAAAAGTCTTTGAAAACTTTAAAAAGAGAGCAATACACAAACAGCACTTCACGCGACAACAACACAGGTATAACTGCCAAAATTGTCAAAATTCAGGAAAAACCCTATAACTTCATAATGAGATGAAATGCAATGTTGCCTAGCTCCAAGATTAAAGTAAAAGGTACATACATACTATTTGTAAAATAAAAAAAATTATTTTGTTAAAAAGTTTTGTTAATTTTGAACTTTATTCAGAAAGTTTTTAAAATTTGGTCGTGTTTCTAATAATATGAGCACCCACTGTATATATATACATATGTATATATATATACGTATAGAAAAATAAAAATATTTACAAACTTTTTACGTTAAATTGTTACAGTAAAATTGTATTAAAATGTAGGATAACATTTATACAAACATATATTTTTACTTTTTCTTAAAAATACCACGTTTATTGCTAACGCAATGTTTGAAATATATAATAACGTATATTAAAAAATAAGAGTTTTTATAAGAAGCTAACAGTGAACAAGTTTAGAAAACATCAGTAAGTAAATTTTTTTACTCTAAATTACTCTTTTTAATAGTTTTTTAAAGCCATTCAAGTTTTCAAGGTAAATAATATTTTGATTAAGTAATAGAAACTTTTTCTAGATATTAAGTGCACGATAAGTTATTTTATATAATGCTCAAGCTTAGTTTTGCATGAAGGCTCTTAAAGGGTAATAATTGTGCGCAACAGTTATTTCTACTCTGGCTTTTGTTTATAAAGGTGATGAAGAATTAAAGGAGTTTTTTGCATTTCAATATTATACATAAGACTTAGAACATTATAAATATTTAGTTCAAACAATGTTAGTAAAGACATCTGTTCAAACAGAGGCTTTATGTGTTCTTTTTTATTTTTAAAATTAATTACTCGTATAGCATGCTTCTGTTTACGATAGAGAGGTTCTAGTTTGTTTTTGTAGTTACTACCCCACGCTGTGTTACCGTAATTTAAAGAACTTTGAACAAAGCTATAGTAGATTTGTTTGTGTAACGGCTTTTTCAATAAATAGCGTGATCGGTATTTTATCCTGATACTTTTAGATATTTTCCTAGCTCAATAGGCGATATGTTTCTTTCAATTTAGATTTTCGTCAAAAAAAGCACCTAAAGATTAAGTAACATTATTCCTACTTGCTTCTCTATTTTCAAAAATAATTTTGAAAGAGAACATTCAACTTCTTTTTTTTTATAAGAAGGATGAATATAAGAAGGATGAATATAAGAAGGATGAATATAAGAAGGATGAATATAAGAAGGATGAATATAAGAAGGATGAATATAAGAAGGATGAATATAAGAAGGATGAATATAAGAAGGATGAATATAAGAAGGATGAATATAAGAAGGATGAATATAAGAAGGATGAATATAAGAAGGATGAATATAAGAAGGATGAATATAAGAAGGATGAAGGATGAATAAAGAAAACTTCGTTTTACTAGAGTAAATATATGGTTTATTTGCCCTAAACCATCTATAAATTTTTTCTAATTCTTGCTTCATTTCTACGCACAAATCGTTAATAATTTTCCCGGAGAAAAAAAAAGTTGCTATCATCAGCAAATATTATAGTTGAAATTCTTTTTGATGCCCGATAGAGATCGTTAACATAGATTAAAAAAGCAAAGGCCGAAGTATTATAAGGATTAGAGAGTTTATTATCTCCATAGATTATAGATTGCACACTTTTATCTAAGTGGCTTTCTATCCATTTGTTTGTTCTATTCTATATGCCATACATGTTAGGCTTTAATAAAAATATTTTGTGGTCGACTGTTTCAAAAGCTTTAGAGAGATTTTTGAATACACCTATTATAACTTCTCCGTTTATAAAAGAGTTTTTATTTCATAAACTAGATGAAGGATTGCATGTTCTAATGATGTATTTTTTTGAAATCCGAATTGCTTAGAGTAAATAAAATTGTTTTCTTTAAAAAAGTATATATTCTATTGTGCATAATTCTCTCAAGCATCTTAGTGAATGAAGAAATTATTATTATTGGTCTGTAATCGCCTATTTCACTTGTATCTCCTGATTTAAAAATAGGCTTTACTTTCGCAGTTTTCAGTTTATCAGTTAAGTTACCTTCCTTCAAGGAGTGGGTAAATATTTTAAATAAAGGAAATTTAAGCTCGTTTTGGCAGTTAATTAAAATGTTGCTATTAAGTCGTCGATTACGGTTGCTTTGTCTCCTTTTAGGCTTTTAAAAGCAATGTCAAATTCTAACTCGGTGAGTTTTTCGTTACTCAATTCATTTTTATTACGATCTTAATATTTATCAAAATATTTTTTATGCTAGGAACTTAGGATGCAAGTTTAGATCTTATATTAACAAAGAAGTTGTTAAACTCATTTGCAATGACGTTTTCATCATCAATTGTTTTGCGGTTGTTTTTTATAGTTTTAGGAAAGCAAGGTTTGTTAATTTGGGTTTACCAAAAATTTCAATTAATAATTGCTATGTTTTCCTAAAATCTGTTTGACTTTATTAAGTAGTTTATTATAATAACTAGCTTTAGCGGTTTTATAATTTTCTCAAATAGACATGCATAGTTCTTGTATTCCGATTTTGACTTATCACCTTTTTTTTAATGTCCTTTATATATAATCGTTTTTTAAATGGTTTTTGAAGAACTTTACCCAATCAACGCGAATTTATGTCTTTAAATTTAATTGTTTTTACTACTACGGAGAAGTGTTTATTATAAAGAAAGAAAAAAATTTCTATAAACGTATTATACATTAAGTTCGTATCATATAAGGATTCTAAATTTGACCAGTTAATTATGGCTAACTCACTTTTAAAGTTAACCAAACTATCCTAATAAAAATGCCGCCTTGTGACTTTTTTTTTAATTAATATAATTTTATTTGAGGTATTTATTGAGTAAAATATTGGAGAGTGATCCGATATAGATGTTTTAATTACTCCTATAATTAAGGAGATTTTGTTTTACTTTAGTCCAATCATTAAAATGACCCCCTTGATAGCAGTTGGTGAAAATGAGTTGATGATAATGTTCCATAATTCTGAATTTACCTTTATGTTTTAAGATTAGAATAAAGGTTTATACTAATATCAAATTAATAAAAAATTTTTTGGTTTTTAAAATTTCATAAATTTAAAAGGTGAAACAACTTGAAACTGAACGTACAATTAAGTTTTAAAATATGTCCAAAATATTTTGTTCAAATACTTCCTCGTTGTCGAAGAAGTATTTGAACTTCGTGTCACTTGTTCCTAAAATATGATGGATAAATTCCATATATATCTTGTTGGAATTAAAACAAGTTAAATAACAATCTTTATAATATTAGAAGTATCTAAGAATATTATCAAAAGAAAAAATACATTTTTTTAAGGCGAGCTCGAAAAGGTAAAAAGAGGTTGGTAGGTTGAAGTTCCGCAAAACATTAGTATTCCATAGATGGGGTCCACGATAAGCAATGTATAACTAAATAATTTTTGCGTAAAAAAATGACTTATCTAAAAGGTACATGTTTCTCATACTGTATTTGCTGTTAAGTTTACCTTTAAAAGTATTTCGAAAGTGGTAGAGAATAGATTACTTTTCCATAAATATATAATACGTGTTGCTTATAGGTGATATATTTATTGAGATGAACACCTGAGATTTTTGCAACAAAATTATTTTTTTTTTTAATTTCTTCTATATATAATAGTAACAAGTTGTTTGGTAATAGTCGATTTTTTGCATGCAATAGGAATGGAGTCCATATAGTTTCATTAATATTTAAAGTTAGCTTAATACATTTAAACCAGTTTGATATATGTTTTAATACTTTATTCAAATAGCGAAAGAGTTCATAGTATAAAGTATAATAATCTACTTTGTGAAAAGCTTTTGATAGGTCAATGAAGATACCGAACAAGTGCCGCGAATTTTTAAAAGATTTCGAAATTTCATGCGCAACATGGGTTATTTCGTGCTTTATTGAGAAACTTTTTTTAATGCTAAATCCTTTGTTATACAGTCAGCTAATTTGTTGAGATGTTTGTATACTCTAATAAATTTATTCTTTCAAATATTTTTAAATATACCGTAAGGAAAGAGATAGCACTGTAGTTGCTAATATTTGATCTGTCTCTCTCTTTAGAGATGGGAGTAATATTAATAAATTATGATGGCTCGGAAATATTCCTTCATCAATACAAACTTTACAAACTTTAAAGAAAACATGATTTAGTATAACGAAACAGTCTATACTTACATTTTTATTGTTTTCATCTTTTCCTATTGTTTTCTTGATTGTCGAAGAATTCAAAGCTACTTCATATTCCTCTATTGGTAATTCTGAGGTTAACTTATTAAAGAAAATTAGTTACTCATTGTTACGAGAGAATCTTTAAAAAGCCCCGTCGTGTTTGGAATCTTATTTGATTAGGAAGGACCTGTAAAAAAAAACAATCAAAGAATCTTATTCGATTAGAAAGGACCTGATAAAATCATAGGATATATCTGTTATGGGTGTAAAAGGCATTATTCATCTGTAATAACTGCGGTTCTGTTGTATCATGTCCGGAGGATCCACAACTGCTTTGCGGAGACATCATTTGCATCATGAAACTACTATCACTTGCCCTTCCACTGGAAAATCAAGCAGAAACTCAAATCCACCCAGTAGGCACAGCGACGTGACAAAAACGTGAATTTCACGTTATTTAGGCACGTGACAATTAGGTGACTTTTTGGTCCCCATGAAATGACCAATTCACGTGATTTATGGACGTGTTTTTCACGTTACTTTTGGCACGTGATATTTAGGTGACTTTTTGGTCCCCATGAAATGACCAATTCACGTGATTTATGGACGCGTTTTTCACGTTACTTTTGGCACGTGATATTTAGGTGACTTTTTGGTCCCCATAAACTGTCCAAAAGACGTGCTTTTTACGTTAATTTTGGCACGTAATATTTAAGCAATAATTATGCTTTATAATTACAATTATAAGTGTTTGGATTCGTGTAAAGAAAAAAAACTCATCGTCGAGGAAATATTTAATACGTATAAATACATGGTTTTATTAGTCAGTATATTAGTTCTTGACATAAAAATTTTTAATTTGTAATAAAAGCTGCACTTTTGTTTAAATATCCTCCTTATATCCAAAGTAATAAGTACGAAGTCGTAGATCTGCAACTTACGAAGAGCACGCTTCAAACTTATATACCTATTCTCCCATAAAAGCACGCTTCAAACATAATCTAACAAATCAGTCGATATTTTCTTCTATAAGAGCACGCATCAAACTTTATCTAATGAATCAGATTTAGCTGAAAAGAAACGAATAAAATCTTAAATAATAATATGATTATTTAATAATTATCTTAAATCACAAACTTTTAAAACAAATCTTACTTTGAGAGTTGCCAACTACTTTTGGCAACAAGATTTTCTAGGGTGTTATTTGTTTTCTTTTATCTAAATTATTAAATAATTTTAAGAAAACAATACTACATACAATGTAAAAAAATAAAAGTTATTTGCCTTCTAATTTTATACTCTGATTGCTAAAAAAGTAAATAAGCATTTAATAAAAAAAGATGTAACAAAAAAGTCGACAGATGATTAAAAAAAAAGAAGTACATAATAAAAAATACAAGTTTAAAAAAATATTTTTTATCTATATATATCTATATCTAATATCTATCTATAGATTTATCTATATCTATATCTATATAAAGTTAATAACTGATGGTCGTGATTAGAAAAAGACCTGTTCTCACCTTATGTGATAACATCTGTGTACTATGTGATAACATGATAACTTGTTTTCTTTGTTTTCCATTTTCTTATATTTGCATCTGTTTCTGCATTAACTTGTTCATACATTAACTCACTAGATGCAAAGGTGACAGCCCACAAAGTTGCTTTAAATGAGTAATCTACAAAGTTTTGAACAGCATTAAATGTCATTTTAGAATGCACACAAAATTTAAAACAATTTATAAAAATGTAATAGTTATCACATAACCACAAAGCATTATAGTGGGGATTTTATATCATGATTTTCCTTATCCATGGTCAGATTTTCACCTTGAGGCTCCTTTTGCTGTGGAAACATTCACCACGGCTAAGGAGCCTCATCTACCCCTAATTATATACAATATATTAAGTATAAAACTAAAAATATGTATAATAAAGTATTGTCAAATTAGGTCACCAATAAATACAGAGTGCTGAAAATTCAACTCAGAATCAAGTTGCATTCTCCAACAAGATATGAATTAAATCAAATTCTTACTACAGAGTGTGATCACAAAAGATGACAAAGAGAGGGAAAAGTGAAATTTCTCAAACTTTAAAAGTTAAAAGGTTATTGGGTCTTACTACAGAATGATATTCCTAGGCAATAACATAACAATACCATTGGGTCTTCCTAGTTAATATTATTTTATGCAGAACTTATCATTTGTCATATAGCTTAATAAATTTAATATTAAATAAGTTATAACTTATTTATTATCAAATTAATTACATTGACAAATTTGACAGTCTAAAATAGTATACAATATGGTAGAAAAAAAGTATACCTTGTAGTAGGGTTTGATCTTTTGCGTGTTGCAATATGAGAATTATCTGCCATAACGTTACACAATTTTGAACTAAGCTTTATAATATATTTATTAAACCTAAATTGATAAAACTTGGTTATAAGATAATATGTTTGGATAAAATATTATATATGTGACATTTTATTTTTGTCAAAAATGCATTGCGACGTTATAAGATATCTTACGCCCTACTTTTTAAATTAATAATTATAAAATTACAATGCAAAATAATTACATTATTATAAAAGTAAAATAAAAAGTAATTACAATAATGAATATATAAACTACATATTTCATGTAATCATTATATCTAAAATATCCGGAAAAAATTCAGAATATTTCCCCCCTCATTTTTCCCTTAATTTTGCATTCATTGCATTAATTTTCATACAAAAATTAAGAAAAGTTTTTAAAAAATTGAGAAAAGACTTGGCTGTCTTTTCTCAATTTTTTAAAAACTTTTCTTAATTTTTGTATGAATGATGACTAAAATAACATAAGAACAAATAGATGTATAATATATACTTGTTATATGTTGTAATAAAAGTTGTATGTATGGAAAACTTTTTCGGATATTTGGAAAAAGATAAATTTCAGAAAAATATCTGGTATTCTGGGATCCTGAATAAGGTCATCCCTGAAACTAAATTATAAAAAAATAGTAAATAAAGAATATCTTTCCAAGTTTCTAATTACAGGTTTTTATTATGAATAAAAAAAGTTCCAAAATACACAATACTTTGGCAACGTAACATTCACGTTTTAATCAAGTAAAATTGTCACCTGGACAAGGTCACCTAAAATATACATGATTGAAACATGAAGAAGGAAACGGGGTAAGAGCAGGCATCAAACTTTATCTAATAAATAAGTCGATATTTTCTCCAATAATAGCTCACAACACCAAATTTAGCTCAAAAGAAACAAATAAAAACTTAAATAATAATATGAATATTAAATAATCATCTTAAATCACAAACTTTTAACACAAATCTTACATGGTGAGTCACCAACTGTTTTGGCAACAAGATTTTCTGGTGTTGCAATTTCTTTGATCTAAATCATTAAACAATTTTTGAAAAAGCAATGCTATACTTGAGAGAAACTTGCTTTACATATTGGAAGGTCGTCAACATTGAAAGATAAGTAAAATACAGTTTTAAATACAATAGCATCATAATTATCTTTTTGTGGGGAAAACATCGAACAAATCCGCATTAATAACCTGTTTTATATTGTACATAATAACAATAGTAATAAAAGTCATATAATATATATAGTAATAATTTCGCATAACTCGAATATATATATATTAACCATATAATATTTAAATAATATAAAAAAAGGAAATAAGTATTAACATTTTTTAACAAGTAAAGCACGAGATCAAGATGTCATATATTATAAAAAGATTAAGTATTTAATAATAATATATACATATATCAATAATAAATAATATAACACATTTATTTATTGATATTATCTTGGGTAAATTCTTTAACCTTGTTGATAAAAACCAAATAAAGAAAATCTATTTTGGGTTTTTATCTAAACGACTCTTGAGTAATAATGTATGCAGAAGTTCTAGAGACATTATTATTGCTCAAGAATCAAGAATAAATTCTGCTAGAACTTATAATTTGTCCATGTAGCTTACTTAATTTGATATTAAATTCGTTATAACATAACTTATTTCGTACTAAATTAAGTAAGCAAAATGGACAAATCGCCAGTCTTAAATATTATATCATAAAGTAGAAAAAAAGCATACCTTGTATTTGAGTTTAATCTTATTTGTGTGGCAAATAGGGACGGCAAATAGGGTACTAATTTATTTAACTTAATTTGATATAATTTAAATATTAGATATTACAACTTAAAATATATTGTTCTTTTTAGTTCTGTTTTAAATGCATTGCGTTAAAAGATATTATATAGACCAATTTTTTTTTTTTAATTGAGATAATACTACAATAAAAAATAATTATATTATCATAGAAGTAAATAATTATAACTATTATAATGAATACAAAAACTATACTATAAAAAAATAATTAATATAATAAAAAATATTATTTTACATTTCTTATGCCAGTTTTTTTGAGAATAAAAAAAGTTCCGAAAGACGAGATATTTTGGCACGTAACTTTCACGTGACTTTCACGTAAAATAGTAACCTGGACGAAGTCACCTAAAATACACGTGATTGAAACGTGAATAAAACGTTGCGTGCCTACTGGGCATTACTGTAAAAAAAAATTAAAACCATGGACAGTTATTAAATAAAAACCAAATCGTAAAGTAATAGTAGCTGATCTAGCCTCAAACAACGTTTGGATTATTACGATAACTAACAACATAATTGTTTTGCAATTCTACAAAGAGGATATTTTCTTCCTAAATGTCCAACAAATGCGATGAGTTTACTCCATTAAGATTTTTCTGATTAAAAGGTATTTGTTCAAGTGCCTAAAGGCGCTATAGGTCGTTCGATTAAAAAACGCTTTAAATTTTGCTAGAAAACTTGCATTTAGGTTTTTTAGATTTACTTCTAATAATGAGAAACCATTACTAGCTGAAGCACCAAATTCAAATTGCTTTTAGTTAGACTCTTTTTTGTTCCAAAATACGGGCCTAAAAAATTTAGAATGCTATGTTCTATACTAACCCCATCTCTACTGATGGCAAAAGCGTTTTTTAATTTACGCTAGTTTCTGCACAAAACTCAGATCACGGTTATCTGGTTAGTTGTTTAAATCTTCAGTTTCTTTAAAACTCTTTTACAATAAAAATAAGTCATTGCAATATCTATTTCGAAATATAAAGATAATGTTTGAACACTTTGCTTGAATAACTTTTTTAATAAAAAACACAAGATAAAAATACATACGTTTTATTATTTAACAAGAAAACCCGAAAGCCAGGTTTAACCTGGCTTTCGGGTTTTTTTTAAGTGAGTTTTTTTTATTAAATCCGAAACGGCGTTCTCTTATTCATGCAATTTTTTAGAAACGATATGGTTATGATTGCCAATCACTGGTTTTGGATCGTATACGTAAAATAGATTTACTATTTTGTGTAGTCACAAAGTGAAATAGTACAAAAATAAATTAAAACCAATGGAAAAACCAAAAATTTATTTTAGAGGGATAACGGGACAAGACTAACATTTTTGGCTAAAGCTTAAAAGTGATTGTTTATACATTACCGATCACCAAAAAACAGCTGTTAAAATGGACTTCTTTAAACTTTGGTTTTTCCAAAACACCAAAGTTTCCACCCTTTTCAAATAAAGGGCTGAAAATTTAAATATATTAATTAAAGGAAGTTTGATTCCATTACCCTCAACTTTAGGATAAGTGGAATGTAATCTTTAGGTTTCTTTGATCTCAGTTTGCCAGATATGTATTAACATACATAATTAAATATATATATATATATATATATATATATATATATATATATATATATATATATATATATATATATATATATATATATATATATATATCTATATATATATATATATATATATATATGTGTGTGTGTGTGTGTGTGTGTATATATATACAGGACCGTCAGCAATACAACATTTTAAAATTTTATAATATTTTAAAACGTATTTTATTTAATTTTTTTTATAAATTTCTAGAATAGTAATAAAAAATTGTGAGTTTTTACTTCAGATTTTGCTTTATTCAACTTTGTTTTCACTATAGATTATTGTTTAAATAAAACGAGTTAAATAAAAACGCGTTAAATAATTTATTATACATATCTTATATAGCATTTTTAATTTAATGTAACGCTTCTTTTATAATTTATTATTTCAATAAACATTTTTTAAATCAAAACAATATTATAAATACGATATAAAATATCTAACAAAAAAAGTAATTAGGTATTTATATAAATATTGGTTTTTTATTAATATGGTATTTTACTATTTAAAAATTAAAAGTAATCTATTTATATTTTATATAGTATGTATAATATTAACAAGAAATCCCTACACAGTTTATAAAAATAAATATGAATGATTTATTATTAATGAAGATGTAGGTTTGTTTTAATAAATAGGTTTAATAATAATGTAGGTAATAATAATGTAGGTTTAATAAAATGTAGGTTTATTTTAAAAAATATTAAAATAAGTATATTCTAAAATTTTAAATTATATTCTTTAAAAAAAATCAGATTAACAAACTTCACACAAATAACAATACAGTCGCAGGTCTTCCATTCATAACACTTATTTAAAAATAATCAATAAAAACTATCATAGTAGTTAAAAGGCTAATACAAATGTTTATTTTTTTAGTTTTTTACAGGTGTTATGTCTAAGCGAAAAAGTGGACATGAAAAGTTACGTGAGAAAAACATAAAGCTTCTGCGAGAAGATGCTAAAACAACTAAAAATCTACTATCCATGTTTTCTAAACTGAATTCAAATATCCTGCAAGACCATGCTGATGCTGAGCCTATTGATGAGGTTCAATCTCACGTTGCTAAAGAGACCCAAACAAACCTTGATGATGAAAATGGCGTTCATACTGACACTAATGAAATGACCCAACCAATCCTCATTCTAAATATCACAGCTTCTTCAAGCATGGTTGAACCTACTGGTGATAACGAAAAAACTACTACCCGAGTGAATGATTGGTTTAATAAGCCTCACCTGAATGAACTGACAACTTTCTATAAATATCACCCACATCAGCCTAAAACACGTCACTTTAATTCAAAAATGGTATATTATCGTCCTGAAGATGGCATACAGCGCATGCTTCTTTCATTTTCAGAAGAAAAAGAGTGCCTGTTTTGCAGTGTTTGTTTAGCAGATGGAAATGAGAAGCAGAAACCAAGTTCGTTTGTAACAGGTTTTAACAGTTGGACTCATATTCATCAACGTATTGTGGAACACGAATCGTCGAAGAGACACCAAGAATGTGTCGAGGCTTATCTACATTTCTACATTAATCGAACCATTCTAGATATGGTACAAGGTCAGCAATATAGTCTACGAAAACAGCTAGTTTTACATCGTAGATTGATCGTGGCCAGAGTAGTGTCAATTGTCAAAGTGATTGGTAAGCGTGGTATGCCATATCGAGGTAAGGCTGGTTGCAAAGCCGTCAATGTTTTGGCTAACAACAAAGTGGATCACGGAACATTTCTTGAAATCGTGATTCTTTGTGTGAAGTACGATGAAATTCTAAAAGCGCATTTGAAGGAAATTATCGACAAAGGCATGCTGAATGATAAACAGGATAAGAGGAATAGAGCTAACAGAAATACTTTCATTTCCAAATCCACTGTAAACCAAATTATATTAGGAATCGCTAAATTAATGAAAAGTGCCATTGCTGAAGAAGTAAAGCAAGCGGGAATATTCTCAGTGCAACTTGACACAACTCAAGATGTAACACAAGCGGATAAATGTGCGATAGTCCTGCGATACGTTACCGACAAAGTTGAGGAGCGACTTGTTGGTGTTGCCAATTCACATTCTGGAAAAGGCAGTGATTGTGCAAATTGATGTCAAATGTTTTGGAACAAAATGGCATTGATATTACTAAATGTGTGTCAGATAGTACTGATGGCGCGTCTAGTATGGCCGGGGCATACAATGGATTTACTACATTCTTAGAAAAAGCGTCTCCTGGACACATTTACACATAGTGTTATGCGCATGTTTTAAATCTGGTCATATGTGACGCCACCAGCAGTAATGAAGCTTCAATGACACTTTTTGGTATACTTTAAAAGGCTGCTATGTTTTTTCGTGAGTCCTACTTGAGAATGGACCTTTGGACTGATCACATGAAAGAAAAAAATGGCCAAAACATTCACAAACGACTAAGTGTTATCGGTGCTACTAGATGGGGGTCCAAACACGATGCCCTTCAAAAGTTTTTTGGTACGTTTCGCGACGGTGAAGGAGCATTATACACAGACGTCGTTCAAGTACTGGAAATAGCAGTCTCTTCCACTAAATTAAGTGTTGAAGCACGCTATGATGCGCAGTGTCTATTAACCTCCTTATTGAAGTATAAGACTGTACTGACGGGATTTGTATATCAAAGAATAATGGAGTCAACCACACCACTGTCCAAATACCTACAGACGTCTGGATTGAATTTCATAAAGGCTTTTGAGATGGTTAAAGTAACTATTTCAGAAATTCAGACTCAATCAATTTTGATCAAGTTAAGGTGGCTGCAGACCATTTCATTAATGTGTCCGCAACCATTCTTGACGAGAAAGAATGTGATTGTGTTATACAGACAGATTTGCCAATGGTACGCAAAAGAATAAGAAAAGTAATGGCAGGAGAATTAGCAAACGATGATCCACTTACAGATCCTTTAAAAAAGTTTGAAGTAGAGGTCAACAATGGTATTCTAGACACAGTGTTAAGAAGTCTGTCGACTCAGTTTGCATCACACGGTGAACTGTACTCTGGTATGAGTTGTTTTGACCCCAACGGATTTTCTTAGTTATTGGAATGTAATATTCCAAAAAAAGCCCTTCAGAAAATCTCATGTCATATTTCGGCAACAGGTGTGTAAATTTACTTTTTTAATATAATTGATTGGTTTCTTGTTAAATTTTATTAGTAATTGCTTAAGTATTTTTGTTTTCCAAATTGGTAAATTTCATTAAATTTTTAATTAGCATTAGATAAGGTTATCTCTTTTGTTCTTTATTTTGAATATTTATAAGATTATCTTTATCTTTTTATATTTTAGGCGAAGAAGTGCAGTTGTTGCTTGAGCTGTTGGACTTTGCAAAAAAGTGGCCAGTTTTAAAAAAAACATTGGAAGAGAGTTACGATTGTTCTGATCAAATCACGATTGATGAGGATTAGGTTGAAAATGAAGATGACGCCACCAACCATAAATGCGGCCCTCTAAAGAAGTGTCGCTCGTGCATTTACTGTGCTACCATGTGCTTCGAAAATATAATATCTTTACGGCAACTGCATGCTACACAGGGCTTACAAATTCATGCTCACAAATTCAATTACCCAAGTGGCTTGTGAGAGGAGTTTCAGCAAGTTGAAATGTGTCAAAACAAGATTGCGAAGTCAGTTGACAAAAGATCACTTAAACTCACTGTTGATGATGTGCATTGAAAAGGACATATTGAGTAACATAACCAACGATAACATTATTGATGAACTTGCTAAATCGAGTGGTGAATTAAAAAAGTTACTCTTTTTATGATTTTTAGTTTTTGTGATTTAAATATGATTTTATAATACAAATATAACACATGTACTTAAATGACATCTTTATTGATTTTAAACAAGTGTATACAAGTCCTTATTGTTCAATTGTGTTACAAAAGAATTTAAAAGTGAGGGGCTACAAGCAATACGATTTAAAAAAAAAGGTCACTTGGTGGGCTTTTTTCATGATAGCATTTCCCGTGCCTTTTCAAAAGCCTAATCCGCCCCTGTATTTATATATATATATATATATATATATATATATATATATATATATATATATATATATATATATATATATATATCTATATATATATGTATATATGTATACAAATATACATATAAATATATTTATATATGTATATATAAAAAATGAAAAAATTTTTGTGAAAATAAAAAATATATTTTCAAAACTTTACAATATAATGTTATACAAGAAAATAATCTTCCTTTTTTATGACAATAAATTTTCATAAATTAGATAACCACATTTTTGTATATAACTTTATTTAAGGTTAATGCAATATTTTTAATTTTAAACTTTTAAATTTCCTTGAAATAAAATAAAAAAGCTTAAAAACTTCTTTTTGTCTGCATTCTTAGTTTAGCTTTTTTTCCATTATGCATTTACATTTTTATTCTGCTTAAAACATTATTTTTAAAAAATAAACTTATTTTAATCAAAATTATCTAATTATTAAATTTCTGAAAATATTATTAATGCAGAGCGGTTTCTTGATGACAAGACCATCAATCATCTGCAATTTTCCCACATTCTATCAAGTAAATTCTAATACTTTACAGCTATGTTTAATATTTTTTTTGTATTGCGTAACTTACCAATTTTAATTTCTTTTAGATTTATTAGACTATGTAAACGGTTCAACTATATAATACGAACTTGTAAAGATTAAAGAAGAAATGTATATATCTTTCAAAGTCATATCTTGTTATATGATATGTTTACAAATAAATTGATTTTATTAAAAAAGGCAGCGTATAATTTCTTTTTTAATAAATTTTCGATATAATAATATACTTTTACGATAATTCCTTGACCTATTGTGATGAGCGTCATATATATATATATATACATATATATATATATATATATATATATATATATATATATATATATATATATATATATATATATATATATAACGGTATATATGTTTAATTTTATATATGCATGTATATATATATTTATATATAAATATATATATATATATATATATATATATATATATATAAATATATATATATACATATATATATATATATATATATATATATATATATATATATATACACACACATATATATATATATATATATATATATATATATATATATTTATATATATATATATATATATATATATATATATATATATATATATATATATATATATATATATATATATATATATATATATATATATATACTAATAATTTTATATGTGACGTCGTGTGACAATTTATAATGGCTAGCTATGAACTTTGATCGATTTGAAGTTGAATTTTATTTTTTTCGTATAAAGAATAAAAGTTTTTATTGAAATCTTTTGTTCAAAAGAAGGTTTGATCTCATAAATTCACTTTTTTTTTGCTTCTAGCAATACAGTAACTTTCAACAACGATTTTGTATGATGTCGTCGTAACTATAGTTTTTTTTTAATTTACTTGTTGAGATTTATTACCCGAGTTTTGAACTTGTTTATCAGGTTATATTTGAAATATTTATTCAAGTCATTAAAAAAGTGTTTCCTTATTTGTTTTTCTTTATTTTAATGTAAAATTAATTGTGTTTGATTTCATATTTATAAAGTCATACGTACCAAAACAGTCTCTTAACCGTAGAACTCAAATACGATATTTTATTTTAGCTATGGGAGCAAAAAAGTATTTGCTACCAAAAATACTACTGAAATCAGGGCATTTTTAATAAATTATAATCCTTCTTAAAAGGAAAATACCAGAAAATGCGGTAAGTTGTGGGTTTCAGTGCAATGTATACAAAAAAAATTGATAATAGGGAGAATTTAACGCCAAAGAGGTTAGCAAATGTGGAAATAAGAGCATCCTAACATCACGCGGGAAAGAATACTAAGATTGTTTTAGAAAATATTCTGGCCACAAACTTTGAAATATTTAAAAAATTGGGTCAACCTGGAGTCAAAATCAAATCAAAGAAAACGGTTCGAAGCCGCCTAATCGATCTTGGTTACGTTTCACGCTGATTAGCTAAGAAGCCAAAACTGACACTAAAAATGGTGCAATATAGGTTTGAGAGGGCAAAAAAACACAGAAATTTAACAGAAGATGATTGGATATTGGTAAAATTAGTTTAAATGATTTTAAAATATCCAACTTCTTACATCAAACTTTAAAAAGTTGCTTAACAATCCTTGTATTATATGTTTTTGCCATGCTTTAGCGAGAAGAGTACTTTACTAATGTTAACAAAGAAGGTTCAATACGTAAAAAAATAAAAAGGGGAAACTTATTTATTGAACTGCATCATTTAAACAGTGAAACCTTCCATTGCTGTAACGATCTCGTCAGTGATAATTGGAAGAGGAAATTGGAGGCTCTAAATTGTCGAGGGAATTACATATCAGTTACAATATAAAAAACTTCGTGAGCAAAAATTGTTGCAACAATTAGCCAAATAGTTTGATCCAGGTGAAAAACAAAAAATTTCATGCAGGACGGGTTGCCATGTCGCACAGCTAAATCAGTTAAAAACATCTATCAGAACAGAATAATCCATTACTCGATTGGTTAGGAAATTCTCCTGACCCAATAAAGTTACAAATAATTTATTAGAACAATCAATGTAGCCCCAATCGACAATATACTTAAAGTTGAATTTCCGATCTAACTTTAGCCTCATTTTGTTAGGGTATTAGTGCTACTTTGAACCACTGGTATTTGTATTACGCGAACAGTTCGAATTGATCGTGTCGAGCTGGATAAATGGGAAGAACTAGCATCTCTTATAAATCTGTTTAACTCAGTATCTTTGATTTTAACTTCTTCTTCATTGTCAATTTCTAAATCTGCATTTGAAAGCTTGCTTAAAAACAATGCAAGAATACCAAATAATAAAAGCTTACTTATTTTTAACGCGTTATAAAGTAATCTAATAATCTTTTTGTAAATTTAGATATTCTTTGGATTAACATTAAATCAATCATATGATTAACGGCACATTTGATGCGTTTTCTTAGTTGAACAAAAATAATAAAAGAACAATTCTTTTAAATATAATGAAACTTAATTGACAAAAATTAATGGTTGTCAGTTTTTAATACTATTTAACACTTCCAACTTTTAGATTTTATTCGGAATATCTTTTTGGTGAAATACAAAGTCAATTTAATAACATCTTTTTATCTTAAACTTATATCATATGTTTAAAAAGTATAGATTTAAATATTTTGATTAAAATGGTATCCTCTAAAAAAATTTTTTCGTTGATTGTATATTTTAAAATGGAATTTGCCGGTAAAATTATGACGACAATCTTAAAGTTCTTTATTATTTTTAATTTAGTAACATGTGGCTTTATATGACGTATTAGTTTAAAAAAAAATGAATATTTGCGGCTACTCGATGCGATAGTTTTTAGAAATAATTATTTTAATTTAAAAACAAAAAAGAATTTTAATTTTGTATTACTTCAGCCTAACAATGAAAAATAACCCCTTTCTTAGCTCATGCGGAAAATGAGTTGTTGACAATGTTCCATAATTCTGAATTTCACTTCATGTTTTAACGGAAGTATGTAGGTTTATACTAATATCAAATTAGTTAAAAAATTTTTTGATTTTGAATTTTAATAAATTTAAAAAAGCGAAGCAAAATAAAAACAAAAGTATAATTAACAATTAAAATATGACAAAAATATTTCGTCCCAATACTGCTTTGTTGTCGAAAAAGTATTTGAACTTCTTTTCACTTTTCCTAAAATATGATGGATAAATCCCCAGCAAGCATTTCAACGTTTATTCAACGTTGATAACGCGTTGATTTATTGACGTTGATTTTAGCGTTGAAATGGAAACAAAATATCGACGTTGAAATATCAACATTGATTCAACGTCAATAAATGAACATTAAACTGATGTTGATTTAAAAACGTTGATTTAAGCGTTGATTTGGAAACAAGAAATTGACGTTCTAATATCTACATCGATTCAACGTCAAAAAAGCAACGTTGAAACATAACGCTTTAAAAAATTTACTAAAATGTATTTGTTAAAATTTTTTACAAAGGAGATAATTTCTTTTTCTTTTTCGAAACTACTTCCGCTTTCATTTGACTCAACGTCACCGTCTACTATGAATTCATCTTAATTTTTTTCTTTATCACTTTCGTGAATTTCATCGTCTATTTCGTGGTTGTCAGATTTCCGTTTACCTCCATTTAAACGATAAGGTGCATACTTTAGGCAAGAGGCTATAACGGATCTAGTTTCTTTGTCTGTTGCCTTAGCCTCACAGCGCTTCATCGATTCTAAAAAACAAATGCAAAAACATTCAAATTTGGTCAAGTGAACAATTTTGTATAGAAAGGAGGAAAGAATATCTTCAATTTACATTATTTCATAAGAATACATGAAGTTTACAATTTTAATGTAAACTAATATATTTTAATTTTTGAGTTTTTATATCTATTTTTTGTGAATTCAACTAAATTTATTAATTTTCAACAGGCAGCCATTAAAAAGAAATATAAATATATAAAAATATATAGATCAACATCTTTTCCAATTTTCAACACTTAAAATTAAAATTATAGCTATCAATTATAGCTTTGTAAACATTTAACCCTTCCATAGGTAATTTTATGAAAAATAACTTACAAACTTTTTGAAAACTCTATTGTCAGCTTCAAGTTTTCTATCATATAAAGCACCTATATCATCAAATTGTATTAATCATCATCATCGTCTATATCATCAAATTGTATTAATATATCTCCTTCATCATCTTGCATTCTGGTTCCATTGTGTCTAACTATTTAGATATTTCGCTTATTTGCAAAGTTATTGGGGCCAACCTCCATAATACTATATGTTGAAATCCTGAGTTTGAAAACAGAAAGTACTTTATAAATATAACTATCATATATATATATAAAAATAACAAACTATTGGAATCTGAGTCAAAATCTGTTTCTTCGACACCTTTAACTTCTTCCTCAATTGATTCTTCTGAAACAACTCTATAACTGAAACAATTATTTGTTGTTTATTTATTTTTGTTGTATTATCTGTCTCAGTAAATAAATCAATTACTATTTGATTCATTTTTCTCCATTGTGTAATCTGTGATGACATAGCAACTGAATACTTTCATTTCTATAAATAAATATATTATTATCAGGTTAGCCAGGAATATCTTTATATAGCGTTTTTGCAATATTGGGAATAAAATTGTTATTGTTCTACTAAATATTAGAATTTTTTTATAAAATTGTAATATATATATATATATATATATATATATATATATATATATATATATATATATATATATATATATATATGTATATATATATATGTATATATATATATATATATATATATATATATATATATATATATATATATACATATATATAAATATATATATATATATGTATTTATATATATGTATATATATATGTATATATAAATATATATATATATATATATATATATATATATATATATATATATATATATATATATATTTAAACATAAATAAAAAATTTTACGTGCATATATTCAACAGCGCTCGATGAATGATTTCAGAGCTATATAAGTTTGTATGCGAGATTAAATAAAAATAACTACATATTTTTTTTAAACCTTCAAGTTGTAAGCAGAGTCTTAAATGTTTAAATTTGTAAATTTGTAATTTACAAATGTATAGTGTCAGCCCCAAACAAAAGTATATATTAGACTATCAGAAGGAGAATGGAAAAAGAGATGGGCAAACCACAAAACTCATTCGTAAACAGAAAACTACGAAATTCAACCACCCTTTCCAAATACAAATGGAACATAAAAGAAAACCTTAAAATAACACCCAGTTTACTTTTGTAACTAATTAGCTACACAAAAACAAAAAAATGTATTTTTGTAATGAAGCTGTGTAAAACAATGTTTCGTAAGAAAAAGAGAATTCTTTTCAATAATCATTACTAATAATATTAAAATTGAAGCATTTTTACTTCCAACCAGGATAAAAAACCTACCAGAATAAAAAACGAAAATTATAAACTAGAAAATCTTTAATTATTACCCTTAAATGAAAAATACATAAGTAATATTGTAAATATTACCACTTTCAAATAAAATATAATTAAAAATAGCGCATTTTTGTGAGCCATCGGCCATCTTTATTTTTAATAAGAAGTTTTATTTGTCTCGATACCAAAACGAAAATAAAAAGACATGTTGATTTAACGTTGATTAAATCAACACTAGTTTATTAACAAAAAATCAACGTGGAATAAACGTTGAAAATTCTGACGCTGAGATTTCCACCTCGATAAGACTTTGAAACAACGACTTTTTCTTCAACGTTAGTTTATCAACTACAAATCAACGTGGAATAGACGTTGAAAGTTCTGACGTTAACATTTCAACCAACCTAAGACGTCGACATGACGTCGTTTGCTTGCTGGGTCCCATATATATCTTGTTGCAATCAAAACCACTTAAGTAACAATTTTTATTATATTAGAAAATTTTGAGTGTAATATCAAAAGAAAAAATACAGTTTTTAGAGCGAGCTCAAAGAGGTAAAAAGAAGTTAGTAGATTGAAGTTCTGCAGGACATTATTATTCCAGAGGTGGGGTGCACGATAAGCAATGTAAAATTGACTAATTTTTGCGTGAAAAAATGACTTATTTAAAAAGTGTATGTTTCTCATACAGTATTTTTTGTTAGGTTTTAAATTTAAATTATTTTCAAAAGCTGAAGAGAATAGGTTACTTCTTCCTAAATGTACAAAACGGGTTGATTCCAGGAGATAATTTCATTGAGATGAACGCCTAAGAATTTTGCAACAAATTCATTTTTTATTTCAATTTATTTCATATATATACATATATATATATATACAATGATAGGAGTAACTTTAGCGATAGGAGTAACTTTACCAAATTCTAATTGCTCTAAAAATATTCCTTAACTAATAGAAACTTTAAAAACATTAAAGATGACATGCTATAATATACCAAACCAGTCTATAATTACATTTTTTTTTGTTTTCATCTGCTCCTGTTGTTTTCTTTCATTTCGAAGAATTCAAAGCTACTCCAAATTCCTAGATTGACAAATCTGAGGTTAACTTATCAAAGAAAATTAATTACTCATTGTTACAGATATTCGTTAAAAAGTCTCGTCGTACTTAAAATCTTATTTGATTAGGAAGGACCTCTCCCAATTAAAAGTTTAATAAAATCACAGAATATGACTAATACGGGTGTTAAAAGCTTTAATCGTCTGTAATAGATGCGGTTCTGTTGTATGATGCCCCGGCGGATCTTCATCTACTTTGCGGAATCATATTTTGAGTCATGGAATCACTAATACTAGCCCTTCAACTGGAATCTCAAGCAGCAGCTCAAATCCACCACCGTAAAAAAAATTAAAACCATGGACAGTTATTTACAAAAACCAAACTGTATAGTTATTGTAGCTGATCTAGCTACAAACGACGTTTTGATTAATACGATAACTAACATCATAATTGTTTTTCAATTCAACAAAGAGGATATCTTCTTCCTAAATTTCCAACAAACGCGATGAGATTACTCTATTAAGATTTTTCTGATAAAAAGGTAGTTGTTCAAGTGCATAAAAGATCTTTCAGTCGTTCCATTAAAAAATGCTTTTACTTTTCCTAGAAAACTTGCATTTACGCTTTTTAGATTTACTTCTAATGATGGAAACTACTATAAACTTGAGCACCAAACTCAAATGGCTTTTAGCTAGAGTTTTCTTTCTAATAAAATACGGGTTATGTTGTATACTAAGTCCATCTCTACATGTCAAACGCGTTTTTTTGTTTCCGCTAGTTTCTGCACAAAACTCAGATCGAGGTTATCTGATGAGTCGTTTAATCTTAAGTTTCTTTAATATTATTTTACAATAAAAATAAATCCTTGCAATTTTTATTTCAAAATATAAAGATAATGTTATAACACTTTGCTTACATAACTTTTTTAATAAACAATACAAGATAAACTTACATTCGTTTTATTAGTTAACAAGAGAAACCGAAAACCAGGGTTAATCGCGGAGATTTTTTTATTAAAACCCAAACTGCGGTGTTTTACAAACGCAGTTTTTTGGATACCATATTGTGATCATAGCCTATCGTTTCATACGGAACTTAAACGTAAAATAGATTCACTATTTCCTGTAGTCACAAAGTGTAATAATACAAAATGGATTAACAACCTTTGGAAAAACCAAAAAAATATTTCGAGAGAGAATCAGGGCAAGATTAATAATTTTGGCTAAATCTTAAAATTGATTGTTTTTTGAGTACTGATCACAAGAAAACAGCTGGAAAAATTGACATCTGTAAACTTTGGTTTTTCCAAAACACCCAAGTTTCCACCTTATTCAAGTAAAGGGATTGTATATATTAAATTGTCGTTGTAAAACCAGCCAATCATAAAAATTTAGCATAAAGCAGTAATTAAAAGAAGTTTATTTTCCATTACCCTCAACTTTAGGGTAAACTGAACAAAATTTTCGGGTATCTTTGATGAGACTCTAGATATATATATATATATATATATATATATATATATATATATATATATATATATATATATATATATATATATATATATATATATATATATATATATATATATAGTATATATATATATATATATATATATATATATATATATATATATATATATATATATATATATATATATATATATATATATATATATATATATATATATATATATATATATATATATATATATATATATATATATATGTATATATAGATGGCAGTTCTTCCCGTTTATCTAGCTTCATACGATCAATTCGAACTGTTCGCTTAAACAAATACCAATGGTTCAAAATCGCACTATTTCTTTATGTTGTTATGGCTAAAGTTTGATCGGAAACTCAACTTTTAGTGTATTGTCGATTGTGGCTTTATTGATTGTTCTAATAATTTATTTTTAACTTTACGTTAGATGATCTTCTTGTCTTCTTAAATAAAATGAAATTTTAAATATGAAGACAATTTTTTACATTCTCAAGTTTGAAAGTCTATAATTTTAATATTTTTTATGATTAATGCACTCAAAAGCATTTTTTATTTAAGAAATAGGTATTTTATTGGCAAATAAAAAGTATTTAAAAAATTGGTAGTAAATTTTATTATTTAAAAAATACTGCAAATATATTCAAAATCAATATTTGGTGATTGCCCCATTTGCCTCCACAATTATAATTACCTTTTGGCATATTTCTGATGCATTTTTCAGCTATTTGCTTCAAATTTTGACTATGATTTCAGCGGTGAATAAGTTTTTCTATTAAATACACTTTATTTGTAATGTTTTCTTTATCTATTTGCCTTTGAGGAGCCCTCAAACAATTTTTAAAGGATTTAGGTCAAGAGAATTTTGTAACCAATCGTTTAATGGAATATTCTGTTCTGATATATGTTTTTCAACTGATTTAGCTGTGCGATATTGCGCCTCGTCCTGCATAAAGGTTTTTTTTCTCCTTGACCATACCATTTGGCTAATTTTGGCAACAATTTTTGTTCAAGAAGTTTTTTATATTGCAACTGATTTGTTTTTCCCTCGACAATATAAAGCGTCCCCATTCCCCTTCCACATATCACTGACCAAATTATCACAGCGATGGGGTGTTTCACTGTTTAAATAATGCAGTCCAATCATTATTTTTCGCTTTTTTATCTTTTTACGTATTGAGCCTTCTTTGTTAACACTAGAATAATATCTCGTCGCTAAAGCATACCTTCATATATATTATACAAAGATTGTTTAGCGAATTTTTAAACTTTGATGTAAGAAAGTAAATTTTTTAAAGACATTAAAATAATTTTACCAGTTTCCAATCATTTTCTGTTCAATTCCTGTATTTTTTTGCCCTCTCCATTTTTTTGCCCTCTCCACATTTATTGCATCATTTTTGGTGTCAGTTTAGGCTTCTTAGTTGGACAATGTGAAACGTAACCATGATTGAGCAGGCGACGTCGAACCGTTCTCTTTACATTTTGACACCAGGTTGGTGCAGCATTTAAGTTATTTCAATGTTAGTGATCAGTCTATTTTCTCAAACAATCTTATTATTCTGTCCCCGCGTGATGTTAGGATTCTCTTATATCCACATTTGCTAACCCTTTTGGCTTCAAGTTCTCCGTATCAGCTATTTTTTTTGTATACTTTGTACAGAAACAAACGAAACACTACATTTTTTGGCAGTTTCTGGTTGAGAAAGATTTGTATTTATCAAAAGTGCCCTGATTTTAGAAGTTTTTTTTGTTAGCAAGTACTTTTTTTCCCCCATACCTAAAATAAAAAAACATATTTCAGTATTACGGTTAAGAGATTGCTTTAGTACTTATGACTAAAAATATCAAATCAAAACATAATTATTTTTACTTAAAAATATATAAAAACAATTAAGAAACATTACTTATACTGACTTAAATAAATACTTTAAAGATAACTTAATAACAAGTTCAAAGCTCTGGTAATAAATCTCAACAAGTATACAGAGAAAAGATTATTCTTACGATGACATCATACAAAATGGCTGTTAAAAGTGACAGTGTCGCCAGAACAAAATAAAAGCACCATTTTTATGAGATAAAACCTTATTTTGAGCAAAAGATTTTAATAAAAAACTTTTACTTTTAATACGAACAAAATAAGATTCAATTTCAAAGTGATCGAATTTCGTTGGTAGCCATTATAAATTGTTACACAACGGTTCATATAAAATTAATAGTGCATATACAAATATTTATAAAATACATTAAAAGAATTTAAAGAATTTAACAAATGGTCATGGTTTACCTTTCATTACTTCAAATATTATAAAGAATTTTTAACTATTTAAGATTTTAGAAGAGGAAATAGACATTCTTAAAAATTAACTGAACTTCTATATCCCACCACAACACCTTAAAAGAACCGATATATATTCTTTATTGGAACTCTAAAACCGATATCTTCAGAATAATTTAAAAAACAATAATAACTCTAGTCAACTTAAAGCTTATATATATATATATATATATATATATATATATATATATATATATATATATATATATATATATATTTATTTATTTATTTATTAGGGTAGGATAAAATTGATCGAATTTTAACAAGGGTAATATTTTAATTTTGGTTGGCTGCACAAAATGTTGTTCCTTAATATAATAAAACTATTATTAAAAAAAGAGTGTAATAGGATGATTATGAGTACTGCCGTATTTGATAAAAAGATTCATGCTTTTATGCTAAATTATCGCCCCAAAAAATTTAATGCACGGAAGAAAGAGGGAGTTAGTAAATATTTTGCATCAACTCTAAACGTTTAAGAGGCTTCTTAATTTTCAAAAATTTATTTGACTTTATTAACTAAATTAGCTTTCATATTGAGCTTAATCAGAAAAAATTTACTTTTTAATAAAATTATCAACAAGTTTTAAGCAGACTTAGAAACAAACGTTTTAGAAAAGACTTTTCTTTTAAACTTAGGGCAGACCAAATATCATAAATTTTGAAAAGTGCACTGATGCAAAAATTATGATCCTTTACACATAAGAATGCAAACAATTAAAAAAATATTCAAAAAAAGCATTTTGAGAGCTGCCGATTTAATTTGATTATTTTCGTTTATAGCCTAAAGTATAAGAATATTAGGATTTTGTAGTCCGAAGAGATTAGGATTTTTATATTTATAGAAAAATAATTTTTTTAGTAAAATAGCTAACTGTCTTGTTACTCATAAAAGTGGCTATTAAGTTATTTGTATTGTGCTAAATTAACCAATAATTTTTGACCACTTTGAAATTTTTGCTTTACGTAGCCATGCCCTAAAGATAAGAAATTTTATTTGAATTTTTTCTATAAGTCTATTTTTATGTATATATTTTGAATCTAAAGTAAATGCATTTCACATTTGCATTTTTAATTTAAGATTTTTTCAGTTTTCCAAAAAAAACTTTTCCAAAATGACCCAAAAAATAATTAAAAAATGTCCTGTCTATCTATTTCTGTCCTATCTATTTATCTAGTTTTAACTTTTTGAGGCTGCAAACTAGACTATATCTTATCCTGATTCAGTTCGAAAATGAATATAAAAAACAATACCCGTTGATTGTTTGAACAAGTAAACTTCATTATTATAATTGTTTTTATTCATTCATATTTTCACTGTTGCATAAGAGATACAATTGTTAAAATAGTTTGAACTATTTAGTTCAAACTATTTTAACAATTAGTAGTTGTATAATGATAAAGGGCTCCGTTGTATAAAAAAAGATCCAAATTTCAACCCACTACGTCCACGGTTGTACCGCACTCAACTTGTTTTTCCAGGATGCAATCTTGTTTGTCATGGTTCGTATATTAAAGTTAAAGCCTTGCGAGCGGGTTGCAATCACAGTTTCAAAAAAAAAGTAGTTTTCTTGACTGTAGTGGCCTCCTCGGCCTTGAGGAGACGAATTCATTAAATAAAAAGACTTATTTAAGTATTAGAATGTAAATCGTGTTGATTTTAAAACAAAGTTGAAAAATTAAATAATTATTAGAACAATGAGTTTTTAATTACATTATTAGGTAATTTAATCTATAAAAACCTTGTTTTAACTTTTTACTTTATAAAAAGTGCTCGGAATGGGAAAAAAGCATAACGGGGTGGTTTCAGTATTTTCAAAATACCACTTTATCATTACTACATATATTTAAACTTTAATTGGTCACCCCGTCTTTTTTTACTCCCAGTAAACGCAGATTGGTTTAAAATTGGTCAATATTCAGTCAAAATCGGTCGAAAAATTACTAAACGTTTACATTATAAACATATTACAGCGACATATTATAAACCGAAAATCGATGCTTGATTTAAAATGTACATTTCATGATATTTTTTAAATATACGTTAACAAAACGTCGATCTAACGTCTTGAATATCAACTTATATTAGTCAATATAAGTTAAACGTATCATAACATAAATAATTAACCTTAATTAAACCTCAAATCTTTTAACATATACGTTTATTAAATTGTCGATCAAACGTTTACAATATTGACTAATATAAGTCAATTTTCTAAACGTTTTGTTGACGTTTAATAAAAGTATATTATTAATTAGTTGCGTAGCTGGAAAATTTAGGCCTATACAATCTATGGTGCCCCCATAGTCTGGAAAATTTACGCCCACCAATCTATGGTGCGCCCGTAGCTGGAAAATTTAGGCCCAACAATCTATGGTGCGCCCATAGTCCCCACCCTCATGATCTAACTTGGCATAATGTAATTTATAAAAGTAAAATTGTGTTCGTAATTTTGTATTCGTAGTTTTACATTTGGTTCTTGTTGAAAATCGATAAACTATTTAAATGAAATAACAATTAAAATTAAAATAAATGACTAAATACGCTGAAAAGTTTTGTGAGCGTGTATGTGAAAAGTTTGTGAGCGTGAATGTGTGTTGTGAATCTAGTTTTGCTGCCTCTTATGTTCAATAGTGAGTATTGCAAGATTCCGTAACCTGCTTTGGCAAATAGAATTTCTTTTGAAATCCTTTATAATTTTTAATTTGCTAAATGACCTTTCAACAGTGGCTACTGTAACTGGAAAGTTATAGAACAACATAAACGCAGTAAAGATTTCAGAAAATTCACTTTCTAAGCAACTGTACTTTGTGAGAAGCAATTCTGCAAAAGTTTTTATATACATTTTTTCATTTAGTTCTTTTTTTATTAGAGAAGTTGCGTGCAGAAACTGATTTTAAAACACAGAGGATATCACTTCTGAATGACTTGTTTTTGAGGTTGGCGCATAACTTTAAATGCTCTGCTACTGGTAAACTAACATTTTTTAAGGATTTAAGAGATCCAAAACAATTTGTAATTGTTTGTATCCTTATAGAACGCTGCTTAATCTGAGCATTTATTTTGTCTAAAACAAAATAAAATACTTCAACTTTGAATAATTGTTCCTTGTCTTCAACGCGATAACCTGAGGCTAACTCCTCAAAATGCTTTTTTTTTGCATGGTTGTGTTTTTGCCTAAAAATTATTGTAAAATCCCCACTTTTTAGCTTGCTTTTCAGCTTTTAATTTCAGTTGTTCGTACGATCGTCTAAAGTGTTGAATACTTTCACTAACACGGCTTAATACTAGAACAGTTTCATCTAAGTCAATGTCTTCATTCTGAAGTGTTTTGAATGCATAATTAATTTCGCACATCACCTTATATAAAAATACACTGATATAAACAAATTCAAATGTTTCTATCTTTTTTTGTATTTGAATAGCCTCATCTCTCTTATCTTTTTTTGATAGATTTTTGATTGATTTCAGTCAAAGCTTTCAATATATCAATATAGCGAACTTTAACAGCTATTAAAGACTGTAATCTAACTGGCCAGTAAGTCGGTTTCACCTTTTTTATGGTGATTTCTGACTCGCTAGTAAATGGAGATGGAAGATATATATTTATATATTCTGAAGAGTGACAAAGTATAACAATACTTCACGACAGTCATTAACGCAGTCATTAATTAATAAATTGAGATTGTGACTGGCTCAATGTACATACTCTGCATTTTGTTGGATCCATTTAGTTCTTGTTTGTACACCATTGTACACAACACTCATGACATTAGCCCCATTGTAACCCTTTCCAAAAGAGTATTCTATGGAAATATTTATTTCCTTTAAGACCTGCATTACTTAATCAGCCTGGAAAGGTTTCATTAATTTCGAAATTTGTCGGTAGTTTATTATTGTTCCGAAATAATGTGGACATGTCGTATAGTAATACTTAACTGATAAACGTTTGTAATGTCTTGTGTTGTGTCCAGCATTAGATTATAAAATGGTGTTGCATTAATCTTAGATGTCTATTCCTTTAACAGTTTTTGTTTCGAACATTCAAATAGTTAATTCCGAATTGTTGGACCTAAATATCTTATTGAACCGGATGGCATGTCTAGTATTTGCTTCATAACATCATCAAGGTAATCATCATTGGCAAGTAATTGAACTTGTGATAAAAAATTTTTCTATTAGTCGTCCAAAAATCCTTCTAAATGGCCATAAAATCCTAAAGATTTTTTAGCTAGCCTATGTGTTATCAGTAATAAACGTTCCGAATTTATCTTTATAAAAGAGGTCTTATATTGTATTTGTTCTTCAGCATTTTAATCGATGGTTTCATTTTTTTTCCTTATTGCCTTGTTTTTTTGTCCTATATTATGTGTTATTGGGATCATCTATGTGTTTTTATGCGTGGGGACAAATTTTTTCAATCTCTTATACCAGAACGCTATTGACTTTTGATATTTGAGAACAGCCAACAAGGTTCACAATATGCAGCATTATAACTGTGGAATAGCAGAGCCACATGTGTGGTAGTCGACCATGTTTTGCCATAGAAAAATAAAAAGTTTCATTAAAACATTTATTTTATTGGGCAGGATCTTTAGGATACGTTCCTTTTAGTCTATTGGGTGAACGAATTATTACTGATCTCTTTTTTTCATCAGAAATGTTTTGATTTTAAAATTGCCTAAGATCAGTTCAAATAATTGCTCTTTCTGTTTAAATAATATTGACACTTTGCACTTCTGGTAATACTTTCCTATTTTTCTTTTTACTCTCTTCTAAAACATTCGCTGATTCGATTTCATTATCATGCCCCGCTCCACCAATCCACCATTATTGTCTGCCGTTGACGTATTTGCAAAACTCTCTTCTCTTTTTATGCAAAAAAAATCAAGTTTTGCTAATTTTTTTAATTCTTCTTCTTTTTGTTTTTTTAAGTTTTCTTTTATATGCGCTACCCATTGTATTTGATTTTTTTTAAACCATTCATATTTTAGCAGGGGTTAGTTACATTTATTTTTTTTAAATTTACGAAATCTGTCAACAAATGATCAAACAGGATACGCAAAAACTATTTAAATGTAAGTGCAATAAGTTAATTTTGATTAAAAATTATTTACAAGATACAGTAGCTACGGTTACGGATGTCAATAATTTAGAATCTACTTTTAGCAAGATGCAGAGGCTACAGTTGCGGATGTTGATCACTTAAATCCAATTTTGACATAATTTTTGAAAAAAAATTGAGCCCCTGGCAATAGGCCCTTGTTTGTTTGGGCCCCTAATCATTACCTACACTTGCTATATGGTAGCTACGCCACTGTATATTATATTATAATATAGTGTTTTAGCCAATGGTCAGAAGACTCATATGACAGCTTAGACCATGCGATTTAAATATGCATAAATAAGAAGTTGAAAAAAAGTAGACATAAAAAAAAATTAAAAAACGGTAAATATTGCAAAAATATAGACGTTGAATAATATTTAAAAATTGTTTTTTTATGCCACCAACATAACATGTAACATCAATTAAATAGTTAAATATTTAATATTTTATCATATTGTTATAAATAAATATTTGTATTGAAGTCTTTAATACTCATGAATCTTATTATTTATTACATTATTCAAGTAGAATAAGCAAATGTATAGGTTGTAGAATAAGCAACTGTATAGGTTCAAGTAGAATAAGCAACTGTATAGGTTCTTTTCTCTAAATTAAAAATAAAGTTGGATTGTTTAGGGTAATTTAAAATCTAATCTTGTTACATCACTCAAAAACAGTTAAAAAACGAAAGCTTGACGACCTACATTCAGTTGTAGTAACTCTAATTAAATATATAAAATAAATAGTAGACTTTTGAAATGGTGAAAATTATTTTTCATTTGCTAAATTAAACTTAACCGCGTTTTCAAGATTCACTTCCTCACATCAACTGAAAGCAAAACGACTGATAAATAAACAATAAACAAATTTCATATGCGTCGTTTTAAATCATGAAAGTTAAAAAGTTCTTTTAGGGAGAACCAATGTCAGCTACATTCCTGAATGCCAACAAGTCAATGGACTCCGATATTATAGAATCTATTAATGACTACATTGCAGTTCACAGACGCAGTTGAACAATGTGAGTTGCTTTTCTCACGTTATGAAATTCCCGCTTCAAGATTTTTTTTTAATAAGTTTTATAAACAACTGAACAGTTTGAATTCTTTTTGTAAACGATAGAATGATTATGTCATCTTTGCTAAAATCAAAAGGTTTATTAACTATTTTTTTGTTTGTTTATGTTAACAGCATTTTAGTTTATTTTTGTTAAATTTGTTAAAAAAATTTATGGAACAGAGCTGGTAAAGACCATTGCATATATTTTGTCGCGAATTTTTACGCATTTTTAATGTCAAAAATTAATATGTTTGGTAGTTGGCACTTTTACTATTATCATTTTCTATAGCTATAATTAATACCAAAGTACGCGGATGATAAAAACGTTTTCGGAAAGAGTTCGTTTTTTAAATTTATATAACTTAAGGAAAACTGTCAAAGTGGACGGATTTTCAACAACTTTACATAAAACGGATTTTCAAAACTCATTTTGATAATCCGTTTTTTGCAAAGTTGTTGTTGAAAATTCCAATTTTGATTTTTAAAAGTAAACTTAAAACGATAACTATTTTACCCTTGTTTTTTGCGGTTATAAAATTAGATAGAATGCAAAACAAATGAATCATTTTGAGTTGCTGTTAATTTTATTAATTATTATACTTTTAGAATCTAAAATATACAACTTTACAAATATGTCTATTGCCATATTTAAAAAAACCTCATCGCAGGTTAGATCGTCGAAAAAAGACGATGATGATTTTGCGCAAAAACCGGTGCATGATGAAGATGCGGTAGGCGGTATACCAGGAATATTTTTGATGATGCATAAACCTGAAAACACAGTGATCCAAAATATATAGAGTAAACTGGGGTAAGAGTAAACGAAAACATAAAGTGGAAGGTTTAGCAATTTTCTCTATTTGGCATTTATTGAAAGCTAAAACAAAAAATCTTTAAAAATGCGAGGCACCGTTTTGTAGAGAATTTTGTACTCTATCTAAAGGTGTAAAAATTATTTTAAAAATTTTATTTTTTCCTTAGCAAACACTGCATGCAATTTGTGGAATTTTGACAAAATTGGATTTTCATAAGATCAAAGTAAGCAGCATATAATTTGCAGACTCGGTGTTAAACGTCCTTTAAACTTGGTTGGCAACAACAAAAAAAATAAATTACACAGTCGGTAATTGTGTCAACGCTACCGGTACCGTTTTGCCACTATTCGTAGAATACAAATCAGTATCACATCTGTAAAAACACTGTGTGTAGGAGGACCACCAAATACTGTATTTACAAAATCCAAGTCGGGTTGGATTGAAGAGAAACAATTTGTTCAATGGCTCATTAAATTACTCATACCGGCAATCAAATTAGTTCCAGGTCATTAGTTTGGTCTACTTAAATTGAGTAGTTTAATAAATTAATCAACTAATCAAATATTTTTTTTAATTACAGGTAACCACATCTTAGTTTTGGACGGACACGTCACACATGTTACTTACGATGTTGTACGTATTTGCATATATGTATATGATATGTTTACCGGCTCATTCGTCCCACATACTTCAACCGTTAGACGTAGGTGTGTATTGTCACGTTAAATGAGTTTGGCGCAAGTTACTTACAGAATTTTATGCAGCTAAAAATTTCAATAACCTAACAAAAGAAACTTTCATTCAACTACAAGCAAAACTTTTTACCTCCGGTAACGCATTTACATGAACACAAACTATCGCTGGATTTCAAAACACTGATTTGTTGCCTCTTGATATTAGCATAATTGATCAATCAAAATTAAAAATTGCTCAAACATTTTAAGTACAATCTCAGCTTGCTTCATCATCTTCATCCAGCCTGCTTCATCATCCTCAACCGAGCCTGCTTCATTATCCTCATCCCAGCCTATATCATCATCGAACATCAATCAGCATCAAAATCTAACAATTCGCCAACTTCAAATTTTAACTACAACACCAGTGAGTCCTACTCAAACGTATCAAATTTTGTAACACTCCACAGAAAGACTCGAAGACAATTTGAAAAATGTTTTACAGCGCTACCATAATGTCACGCATTTCGAGAGTTGAAGGCCAGTTTCTAAGTACATCTGAGGTGAAACTAAAGAGAAACTAAAGTAAAATGATGTGGCCAAAAAGTCAAAGCAGTTAAAGAATGCAAAATTCCCTTTAGTAAAGCTTCAGATGAAACTCAGCAAGTGCAATTTTCAAAAAAATCAAGAGAAGACAAAGACATTAAGAGGTGCAAAAAGTGTCGCAGAGTTTAGGAAGAAGCATTGTCAACTCAAACAAAATGTAGTACCAATGTGAAACTTTTAGTTGCAAGTCTTGTGTTTGTCGATCGTGTTTACCCCAAAAAAATAAAGTTGGTGAAGAGTTTTTTGCATGAAAAAATGCCGCAAACCTGCTCCTGCCGATAAAGCAACACTTTTTTTTAATTAATAAACAGTTTTTTTTGTGTCCCAGTAGGCACGCAACGTTTTATTCACGTTTCAATCACGTGTATTTTAGGTTACTTCGTCCAGGTTACTATTTTACGTGAAAGTTACGTGAAAGTTACGTGCCAAAATATCGGGTCTAACGAAACTTTTTTTATTCTTAATAAAAACCTGGATAAGAAATATAAAATTATATTTTTTATTATATTATTTACTTTTTTATAGTATAGTTTTTGTATTCATTATATTAGTTAAAATGATTTTACTTTTATGATGATATAATTAGTTTTTATTGTAGTTTTATTATAATTAAAAAAAAAAAAAATTGGTCTATATAATATCTTATAACGCAATGCATTTAAAACAAAACTAAATATTCCAATATATTTTAAGTTGTAATATCTAATATCCAAATTACATCAAAGTAAGTTAAATAAATTAGTACCAAGCGTCCCTATTTGCCACACAAATAAGTTTAAATTGAAATACAAGGTATGCTTTTTTTCTACTTTATGATATATTATTTTAGACTGGCGAATTTGTCCATTTTGCTTACTTAATTTAGTACAAAATAAGTTATGTTATAACGAATTTAATATCAAATTAAGTAAGATACATGGACAAATTATAAGTTCTAGCAGAATTTATTCTTAATTCTTGAGCAATAATAATGTCTGCAGAACTTCTGCATACATTATTGCTCAAGAGTCGATTAGATAAAAACCAAAAATAGATTTTCTTCTATTATTTGGTTTTTATCAACAAGGTTAAAGAATTTATCCAAGATAATATCAATAAACAAATGTGTTATGTTATTTATTATTGATATATGTATATATTTTAATTATATACTTTATCTTTTTGTAATATATGACATCTTGATCTTGTGCTTTACTTGTTAAAAAAGGTTAATACTTATTTATTTCATTTTTTTATATTATTTAAATATTATATGATTAATATATATATTTGAATTGTGTTTATGAAATTATTATTGTATATATTGTATGACTTTTACTGCTATTGTTATTATGTACAATATAAAACAGGTTATTAACACGGATTTGTTCAATGTTTTCCCCACAAAAAGATGATTATGATGCTATTGTATATGAAACTGCGTTATACTTTTCTTTCAATGTTGACAACCTTCCAATATGTAAAGCAAGTCTCTCTCAAATATAGCATTGCTTTTTTCAAAAATTGTTTCATGATTTAGATCAAAGAAATAGCAACACCAGAAAATCTTGTTGCCAAAACAGTCGGCAACTCACCATGTAAGACTTGTGTTTTAAGTATGTGATTTAAGATAATTATTTAATAATCATATTATTATTTAAGTTTTTATTTGTTTCTTTTTAGCTAAATTTGGTGTCGCTAGCTATTATTGGAGGAAATATTGACTTATTCATTAGATAAAGTTTGATGCATGCTCTTACCCGGTTTCCTTCATCACGTTTATGATACACATCATGTATATTTTAGGTGACCTCGTCCAGGTTACAATTTTACTTAATTGAAGCATGAAAGTTACGTTGCCAAAATATTGTGATTTTTGGATCTTTTTTTATTCTCTATAAAAAACTTATGATTAGAAACTTGGAAAGATATTCTTTATTTTATTTACTATTTTTTTATAATTGAGTTTCAGGGATTATTTTTTTTGGGGGAAAACATTCTGAACTTTTTCAGGATGTTTTCCGCAAACAATTTTTAAAATTTTTTGAATATAATGATTATATGAAATATGTAGTTTATATATTCATTATTGTAATGACTATTATATAATATTTTAGACTGTCAAATTTGTCGATGTAATTAATTTAATAATAAATAAGTTATTATAACTTATTTGATATTAAGTTTATTAAACTACATGACAAATGATAAGTTCTGTATAAAATATTATTGACTAGGAAGATCCAATGGTATTGTTATGTTATTGCTTAGGAATATCATTCTGTAGAAAGACACAATAACCTTTTAACTTTTAAAGTTTGAGAAAATTCACTTTTCCCTCTCTTCGTCTTTTTTTGTGATCGCACCCTGTAGCAAGAATTTAATTTAGTTCATATCTTGTTGGAGAATGCAACTTGATTCTGAGTTGAATTTTCAGCACTCGGTATTGGTGACCTATTTTGACAATACTTTATTATACATACTTTTAGTTTTATACTTAATATATTACATATAATTAGGAGTAGATGAGGCTCCTTAGCTGCGGTGAATGTTTCCACAGCAAAAGGAGCCTCAAGATGAAAATCTCACCATGGGTAGGAAAATCATGATATAAAATCCCCACTATAATGTTGTGTGATTATGTGGTATTTATTACATTTTTAAAAATTGTTATAATTTTTCTGTGTGCATTCTAAAATTACATTTAAAGTTCAAAACTTTGTAGATTACTCATTTAAAGCAACTTTGTGGGCTGTCACCTTTGCATTTAGTGAATTAATGCATGAACAAGTTAATGCAGAAACAAGTGCAAATATAAGAAGATGGAAAACAAAGAAAACAAATTATTTAATCAGATGTTATCACATAAGGTGAGTACAGGTCTTTTTCTAATTTATCTGTCAACTTTTTTGTTCTCTTTTTTTATTAAATCCTTATATATTTTTTAGTAATAAGAGTATAAAATTAGAAGGCAAATGACTTTTTTTATTTTTCTACATTGTATGTAGTATTGTTTTCTTAAAATTTTTTAATGATTTAGATAAAAGAAAACGACTAGAAAATCTTGTCGCCAAAATGGTTGGCAACTTACCAAGTAAGATTTGTTTTAATAGTTTGTGATTTAAGATAATTATTAAATAATCATATTATTATTTAAGATTTTATATCTAAATCTGATCCATTAGATAAAGTTTGATGCGTACTCTTATAGGAGAAAATATCGACTGATTCGTAAGATTATGTTTGAAGCGTGCTTTTATGGGAGAATATATTGACTGATTCGTTAGATTAAGTTTGAAGTGTGCTCTTTGTGGATCAAAGCGTGCTCTTCGTAAGTTGCAGATCTATGACTTTGTACTCATCACTTTTTGGATATAAGGGAGATATTTTAACAAAAGTGCAGCTTTTATTACAAATTCAAAATGTTTATGTCAAGAACTAATATACAGACTAATAAAACCATGTAATTTAATACATATTAAATATTTCCTCGACGATGTTTTTTTTTTTTCTTTACACGAATCCAAACACTTTGTTTTTATAAAGCACAATTATTGCTTGAAAATTACGTGCCAAAATTAACGTAAAAAGCACGTCTTTTAGACAGTTCATGTGGACCAAAAAGTCACCTAAATATCACGTGCCAAAAGTAACGTGAAAAACACGTCCATAAATCACGTGAATTGGTCATTTCATGGGGACCAAAAAGTCACCTAAATGTCACGTGCCAAAGTAACGTGAAATTCACGTTTTTGTCACGTCGCTGTGCCTACTGGGGTAGTTGATTAATATATTTTTTTGTAAACTTAACTTCTAATAAGATTAGTTTTCATTTTATTTTTAATTAACTTTGCTTGATTTTCTTAATATCCTTAGTTATAAGGGCAAAAGTAAACGTTTTATTTCAGTTTTATTAAAGATTTTCAAAATATTTTTTCCTAATTTTTAAATATTTAATGTAAAAAACTCTCTTTAAAACAAAAACAAAAATAAATAATAATAAAATATTTTTTTTTAAAACTAATTATTGAATCTGAAGCTAAACCATTTACTCTTACCCTAGTTTACTCTATTCATTAGTTTATTAAATTTTATTAGTAATCTTTAACTTTATCTTTACGTAAAATTTTATTTTCTGCTAAATGAGACTTATGAAACTTGATAATGACGTTAGAAATTCACAAAAAATTATAAAAAAAACCAAGCCTTCGGGATTATATTTTTTGAGGCGTATCAAAGCATAAAAAAGTATTGGGCAATATTCTTTTTTGAGGTATTCAATAAATATACGATGTTGTCCCTAAATCTCCACTATACGAAAACGTTTTATATAAGTTTATAATTTTGTATAGTTTTATAGTATAAAAGTGAAATATAAATAGTATAAAAATTTTTTGAACATGTATAGTTATAAACACTATAAAAAATAAAACCTATTATACAGTTCTTATATACTTTTATAACTATATCTTATTTATAAAATTCAAGTCCTATATAGGTCTCATTACTTATATAAGGTTAAAATGTTATCACGTAATTTTAAATTGTATAAGTTTTAAACTTATAAATATTAAAACTACGTTAACTAAATCAAAGAAACTATTGAGCAAGATCTAAAAGTTCAATATACATATAATACGTTTTTATATACGTATAATACGTTTAAATATCGAGGTTTTATGAATGTTTCTTTTAAATGTTAATCTAGATATCATTCAAGACGGATAATCGATCAAATCTAAACCTTTTGTCTAAACATAGTTTCGACGTTTAATAGACGTTTGAGTGTTTACTGGGCTAGTTTTAAGTATTTAGTAATGGCAATTGTTTGATGAAAAAACAGCAGAAAAATAATGTAAAAATACAGTACAGTAAAAACAAAATACAGTAAACACCACGCAGTAAATTAGTATTCCAATTCTCTAGTGTGAACAGGATATAAAAATGTGTTTTAAATTAATGATTGCGTAAGAATTAAACCTTTAAAAGTGTAAAAAAAGAAAATTACCGCCTCCACCCAACCCCCAACCTAGTGACCATTCCCCCAATTTGCGCTATTTCGAATCTACCCTAACCCTAGAATTACAACTACTCAATCAATGAATTTTCATCATTAAATGTCCTAGCTATTTACTCTTCGCAATAATTAAATAGGTGAGAGTAGATTTGGTTCATAACAATTTGCTGAAAAATAAGGAGGTATTTAGTCGTACTCAGCATTTTTAACATGTTTTTTGAAAAAACACTTTACATTGGGAAGTCGTTGCAAAACAAATTTTTTTTTGTATTGTAAAGTTTTACATGCACTATTCCTATCTCAATAAAATCTTTTGTCCTTAGCCTACTTTTTCTTACTCTTTCCGCTTCTGTTTTAATTTATTCTTTATATACATGGTTTCACTTTTCTTTTATCTTCTTGTTATATTCTATACTTTTTTCAGACTTAAAATTAAATTCGGCAGAACTTAGAGATAAGCTACATAAACGTATTAACAACAAAAAAATTTTTTAAACTTTTTCTTTGAATTTAGGTGGTTCAAGATGTCCTTAGGGTTTTATCACAGAGCACCGCGATAAGCATTTAATTAAAAATTCACGCCTCCTTCCTAACCGATGTCACAAAACTGTCGCCACAGATCCTTCGTTTTTGAGGCAAGTGCGCTACCGCTGCGCTACATCTGCTGCGAATTGTTCAAAAATAAATTTTATACTAAAAGGAACAATATTCTATGCAGCCATCAGCAAAATTGATTAAAATTTTTAAGTGGTACTTTGGCCTGCCCAAATATATATATATATATATATATATATATATATATATATATATATATATATATATATATATATATATATATATATATATATATATATATATATATATATATATATATATATATATATAGGGGAGAGCGGGGTAGGTTGTCACGCGGGTTGGTTGTCACAAAGTTTATTACAGGAAATGTAAATAAGATATAGAAATTTCAATTCATACAATGGAAATGTTATATAAAACAAACATTTTTACAGTAATTTTCATCTTTTTAGCGTGTAGAAGAAAAGTTATTCGTTTTTATAGGTTTTTGATATGAAAAAGTTAAACTTCGCCTACTCAGAAATTTTCTTTTATCAAACAAAAATTATTTTATTGTGTTTTGAATGTAGATTTATAAAGTACTTTATTCATTTGAGTAACTTAATCCATAAAAAATTATCATGAAATTCTCACGCTTTTAGGTAAATGTACAGGTGCCCAGCTTACTCAGGTGCCAACTTTCTCAGAAGGGGTTGCTTGTCACAAAATATATGGGGATGGTTGTCACAATTGCCTCGACTCCATGCGCTGCAATTAAACGCCGCTTGCAGATTATTTAGTGGCTTTATTTATTTGTCCGCATTATTTTAATGTTTAAGATATTATTTAAAAATCTAAAGTCAAAGTGTTATATTTGTTTAACTAAATATCTGTAATCTAAATTATTTTTATTTCAACGTGTATAACTTTAGATTGCGATCCAATGTTTAGTATAATTATAGAAAAAGGATTACAGAAGTTCAACTTTTTATTGTTTTGTTTACAAACTAACCAACTAGCTGTTGTTTAGTTTGTAAAACTGTCTGTTGTTTTGTTTGTGCATTGTTTATATTTAGTGGGTTTATATATATATATATATATATATATATATATATATATATATATATATATATATATATATATATATATACATTTATATATATATATATATATATATATATATATATATATATATATATATATATATATATATATATATATATTAATGTTTTGTTTACATTATTTGCAAATATTTTTCTTTGCTTAGTAATAAACATGGTACGAAATTTTAAAAGAAAAACTAATAGAGGTTATACTTCTGGAGATGTCATAATGTGTGCTGTTAAAGATGTAAAGATTAATAACATTTCTATTAGATCAGCAGCAAAAAACCATGGCATTAATTACAGAACATTAGCACGTTATTGTAAAAAAATTATTATTACCAACCCATCACATGGTTTTATAGTAGATCTAATTGACAAAAATGAAAACCCCACCTCCCTGAATGTTATAGGATACAAAAGTCGATTGATATTGCCAGAAAAAGTAGAAAAAGAACTGGTCACCTACCTGTTGCGAGCAGCAGATATATATTTTGGTTTAACTCCTACCAAAGTAAAAAAACTTGCTTTCCAGCTAGCAATTAAAAATATTATGAAGGTTCCCAATTCTTGGGTTGTAAAGGAACAAGCTGGTTAGGATTGGTTTACAGGATTTATAAAGCGCCATTCAAATATTTCCATTAGGCAACCTGAAGCTACTAGTTTAAGTCGAGCGACAAGTTTCAATAAGCAGAATGTTGCATCATTTTTTAGCAATTTGCAGTACTGTATGCAAAAATACTCGTTCTCACCAAATGATATTTGGAACATGGACGAAACTGCTGTAACTACTGTACAGCAACCTAAAAAGGTTATTGCGAAAAAAGGATTAAAACAAGTAGGAGCCTACACGTCAGCTGAAAGAGGAACTCTTGTAACATTAGCATGCACAATAAATGCTATTGGAAATAGCATTCCACCTTTTTTTATTTTTCCTCGTAAAAACTTTAAAGATCATTTCCTAATCAGTGCACCAACAGGAAGTGCAGGAGATGCAAATCCAATTGGTTGGATGAAAGAAGAAAACTTTGTAAAATATCTAAAACATTTTGTAGGCAATACAAAATGTACTAAAGAAAAGCCTTGTTTATTGTTGCTTGACAACCACGAAACCCATCTTAGTATTGAAGGATTAGATTTGGCAAAAAATAATGGAATAGTAATGCTTACCTTCCCACCACATTGCACACATAAGTTGCAGCCCCTGGATAAGGCAGTTTATGGTCCTCTCAAAAACTATATAAATACTGCTATGACATCATGGTTAGTAATGAATCCTGGAAAAACTGTTATAATATATGATATTCCAAAAATAGTAAACATTGCATTTCCAAAGGCTGTATCTCCCCACAGTATTTTAATTGGTTTTGCTGCAACAGGTATTTACCCGTTAAATCCTGATATTTTTACTGAAATTGATTACTGTCCTAACTATGTAACTGATCGCCCTGACCCACCTTGTTCACAGGCTGATTCAAATAAAAAAGACTGTGAATCTTATTCAATGCAACCAGAACCAGCAAATAAAAGATTTAAAGAATCTATTCAGATACCAGATAATCAGGTAGACATAACAATAGAACATCCAGTTGTATCAAATAAAACCTCTAATCAGAACCCAATCACTACATTAGGTTTTAATAATTCAATCATACCACCTGAGAGTATTATGCCTCTGCCTTAAGCAGGCCCGAGGTTAGCATCAAAAAGAGGTAGGAAAAAGCGGTCAACTATGATTCTTACTAACACGCCTGTCAAAGCATGGCTTGCTAATTATGAAAAGAAGAAAACTAATAAAAAAAATTTTATTAGCAATAATAAATCATTTACGAATGGAAGTAAAAAATAATTAATAAAAGCAAATCTTGCTACGAAAAAACCTTATTCTTAAATTCATCTGAAGATGAAGAGTATCTATGCATCTATTGTTTTGAATCATTTTCTAACAGCAGATCAAGAGAACAGTGGATTCAATGTCAGGTTTGCCAAAAATGGGCTCCTAAAGAATGCACACCAAGCTTACAACAGTTTATTTGTGAATTGTGTTCTTTATCCAATAATTTTTAAAAAACCAAATTTAAAAACATTTATAGTGATAAACTAAATTTGTTAAATGTGTTATATTTAAAATATATATATTTCAGTTTATAGTATTTTACTTTTATTTTTCTTAGTAAAAATAAACAAAATTAATTTGTACTCGGTTTACATTAAATTCTTATCTAAACTTGTCAAAATCCAAATGTGACAATCAACTCCGCACCATGTGACAACCTACCCCGCGAGCGGGGCTAGTTGTCACACAGAAGTGGTCTTTGAAAAATGATTTTACAGCAATAAATATTTCACTCAATGTCATAAAAATATTATCATAGTTACTGGAAATAGTTAAACTAGCTTTGTGCAAAGTTTGGCATTGACTGGATGAAAATTAAAAGCTGAACAGCCTAAAATGTAAAATATGTGACAACCAACCCCGCTCTCCTCTATATATATATATATATATATATATATATATATATATATATATATATATATATATATATATATATATATATATATATATATATATATATATATATATATATATATAAACACACACACACACACACACACACACACACTGATATATAAAATAATTAGAGCAGCAAACAATTTTTAAAGACATTTCTTCTTTTTATTTTTTTTTTAATTAAAAAAAAAATGCGTTTGCAGTAAATTACAGTTGTATCAAACAGTATTTAAAAAATTTTTAATATTAAAAATAAAGCTCAGCAAGATAAAAATAAAAAATATAATTATAAACAAGGAGATTAGTTAATATAATGTTATAAATAATGTATCAAAACAATCATTGTAGCCACAATCGACAATACACTTAAAGTTGAGTTTCCGATCAAACTTTGACCATAACTTCTTCGGGTATAAGTAATCTGAAATCAAACGATTGGTTTCGGTTGAATAAAATTTTAAAAATTTATATTTTATTTTAAACTCAATTTGTATTATACTCTAATACTTAACTTTTTGATAAAAATGTATGCGAGTTTTTAAAATTTATTTTAAATCTCAAAACTTATTCATTTTTTCCAAGTTCAGTTAAATGCTACAGTTTTATATATTTACAATATATATTCTGTATTATTATACTTATAAGTAAAATTAAAAACAAATAAAGTAATTTTTATCTGGAATGTGTACTTTTTTAGAGTGCTACATGTGATATGGGTTTAAAATCACGAGGATATAGTTTTTATATTAAATTTTGTTTGTTTATTAAAGTAAGGCCTAATAGAGCTTGAGTGTTGTTCCGTAGATTTTTTTAACTCAATATGGTATTTGATTTTTTGCAATTTTACTTGATTTACAATTCAACTCTATTATTTGGCCAGTCTTAATGTAAATTAGTTTTGAGCCTGATTTAAAAATATCTGATTTTTAAAATAATAATTTAAACTGTTTTTTTTTTTTATTGTTACACAATATTGCTAAATTTTACGAATAAATTTTGAAAAATAAGACTTCTGCAATTTTTACTTTACGCCATATGTGAAGACTACTTTTTAAACAAATAAGATTCAAAACAACTTTTGTCACGGTCGTTTGGAAGGGACAAGTTATTATACCCAAATGCAATAAACATTAAAAAAATTATATTTTAAAAAATGGCTACGGTTCATTGAAACGAACTTTTTTAGTTTGATGACTGATTTCTTTTTATATATTTCTTTATAAATCACCACTTTTAAGTTCTTTTGTGGCTAAAAATATAGTAGGCGTATCTTGGTTGCATAAGAAAATAACTCAAATAAGTTTAAAAATATATTTAAAAGTTAAAAGTTATTGGGTTGTAAAGAAAGTTCGTTCGGTTTTTGTATTCCTTTGTTTCATAACGGTTTATGTTGTTATACGGTAAAGTGTTTATATTCTTTAAACAGCACTTGTTTTGCTCTACAAACCTATATTCTTTATTTTTTGAAAGACTTAATTTTTTCTTATTTTTCCAGGCTTTAAAATGGATTATCCAGGAGGCAGAAATCAACATTTTTGACACCTGCTTTTCTTTGCTTTTCATTGAGGTCAAAAAGTAGCCAAAACAGCTCGTGACAATAGCAACGTGTAAGGAGAAGGTGTCATAGGGGAGCAAGCAGCACAAAAATGGTTAGTAATTTTTAAAAAAGGGCGACTTTGACCTCGAAGACACGCCTCGAAGCGGACGGCCATCAGAACTTGATGAGGAGCATCTAAAGATCCTGTTGAAGGAAGATGGTCGCCAAACAACCCGTAAATCGACGGAAAAAAAATGTATTGTCATAACCATCTCCAACCATCTTCAATTAATTGGTTATTCTCAAAAACTCGGAGCTTGGGTGCGTCAACAGCTCGATGAAAACAAAAAAAAAATCGCATTTTGCTGCTCAACATCTTGCACGCCATCAAGCAACACGGGGCCTTAAACAACAATTTTTATACCGAATCGTTAAGGGAGATGAAAAATGGTGTCTATACGTGAATATGAAGCAAAGAAAAAAGTGGATGGTTTCAGGAGATACGCTGAAGTCAAGAATAAAGCAAGATATTCACCCAAATAAAGCCATGACATGCGTTTTTTGTGACAACAAAGGTGTGCTGCACTGGAAAATGCTGTAAAGGAATGCCACGATCAACAAGGACCTCTACATTTCCCATCTGCATTGCGTGAATAAGGCTATTCAACAGAAAAGATCCGATCAATAAGGTTAAATCATTCTCCTTCACAACAACGCTAGGCCGCATGTTGCGCAAGTCGTGAAAACCGCACTTCAAGAGTTCGAATGGGAAGTTCTACAGCACCCGCCTTACTCTTCGGACCTTGCAGCAAGCAGTTACCATCTTTTCCACTCCATGTCAAACCATATGAGAGGCACTACCTTCAAAAACTGTCTCGACAACTTCTTCGACACCAGACCGGGCAATTTTTGGTGAGACGGCATCAACAAATTAGCTTAGCGTTAGGAGGAGGTCGTAAATAATAACGGAGAATACATAATTGTTATAATTATTGTTTTTTTGTTTAAATTAAATTGTCCAATAAAACCGAACAAACATTCTTTACAATCCATACGCTTTTCTAAGAAACTTAACATTCCAAGCTGAGCGTGATTTGTTTATTCTTTTGAAAACTTAATTATCGAAGCGTAAAAGTTTATTTATCTTTTTAAAAAATTTATATTTTTATTTCTATTTAATACATGTTACAGACCTTAGCACTCAATGTATGTATGTATGTATGTATGTATGTATGTATGTATGTATGTATGTATGTATGTATGTATGTATGTATGTATGTATGTATGTATGTATGTATGTATGTATGTATGTATGTATGTATGTATGTATGTATGTATGTATGTATGTATGTATGTATGTATGTATGTATGTATGTATGTATGTATGTATGTATGTATGTATGTATGTATGTATGTATGTATGTATGTATTTATACAAGGTGTTAACCAGGAACAAAATGCAACGTTTTGACAAAATTGGGTATTTGCCAAAATGTTTCCCAATCATCCGTCCCCCTTCCATGAGCTTTAAATGTGTTGCGGGGATGCGTGGGGTCCTTTTTCTAATATTTTTTCTTCTTCTACTCCACTTTAGCGCTGCATGCACTGATTGGACAGCAAAAATAAAATAAAATACCGTCTGTAACATTTATTGAAGATAAATTTGAAATTAAAACAAAATAAACAGTGGTTTCACAACAACAAACTAAGTTCCGATTTCCAAAGATATATTAGGAATTATATACTTTTATATTGTATAATAATCAGTGTATATTAATTAATTATTATTAGGAATAATATATTTGTTTAATTTTTAATCTTAATATATCGTTGTCGCTTTAAGTCATTTGTCGTTTTCATTTGTCGTTGTCATTTTAAGAATGTGCATTAAAGGGCGAGTTTTAAAGTAATAAAGCGATATAATTTCAATGAAAATCTCCGCGGAAAAAAGCTGATGATCTACTGCTATAATTTTCTACATCTAATTATTATTTAAAATCAGTTCTTTTATGGACAAACCCTAACACCATCATGTAATAAACTGTGACATCAAAAGAAATGTTTGAAAAATAGAAAAACAAAAAAAGGTTTTGAAAATAGTAAACACGAGCTCTTGAATTTCATATTTCACATTTATTGCAAGTTTAATTTTATAAATAATATCAATTTTCTCTATACATAAATCGCACAGCGAAATAAAGTTACAATTACAAAGTCTCAGCAAAAACAACAACTAAGGGATCGTCCATAAAGTAGGTACCCTCATAGGGTTGGCGGTCTTCACAAAGCGTACAAAAGCGTATGAAGGGGGGAGGGGTTGAATATAAAAGTACGTACTCACTAATTAAAAGAAGTAATTTTTCTTGGTTAATGCTTGTATTTCTAACTTATCACCACTAACAAATAATTATCTATAACTAGATGTTTTATAATAAATAACTTTATATTTTTGAATATATTAATAAATAAATAATTTTTTTAAATAATAAAACCATGACTGTCACTATGAAATGACAAGAGGGAGGAAAGTATACTTGCCCGTAAAGAAGATCTAATTACAATTTTTTTTTGGAAACTTCAAGGCTCTTTTTACCAAAGGAACTTAAAAATTAGTAAAAGAGGTTTAAATTTAACAATAAAAACAATATATGTTTTGATCGGCTTGGTAAAAATCTTGTGGGTTTTTCGTTTCAGTTTAACGAGCAGGAACGTTTATTTGGCACCTCATAGTTACGTTTGAAGCGTTTTATAAATGTAACACCTTACATGCTTGATTACCTTTTTTAGTTATGATAATGCACAATTATTGTACTTTCTTGCGATATTCAAAAAGATTTGCTTGCGATGGTCAAAACTAGGCTTCGGCGTCCCGAAACGTTTTTCTCGAAATGAACCGGGAATCACGTTATCCCGGTAGGAATATAACAATAAAAATGAATGGGGACAAAAAATTTCTAAGTGCGGTAAAGTCTTGGTTCCATTAGGACGAGGTTGATGCGATAACGGTTGAAACCGCACGTCCCGGTTTATTTCACGATTAGGAAACCACACCAACCAAGATCAAACCGCACCAGTTTTTTTTTGTTTAATACCGTGACATAACGTGACGTTCCGTTACGTTACCGCACTTTTCCAAAAATGTTTTTTTATAAATTTTTGAAATAAAAAACTTTTAACACAAAAAGCGCATTAAAGGCTATTGTTATTTAACAAATTATGCTATGTGGGAGAACTTAGTTATTATTTCTTAAATAGAAAAAATGTCACGTTACAAAATTGCACCATCTTATCTAGGGTAATTTTTTTGATAAATATAATAAACTAAGAAGCTTGAGAAAACTGGAGATTTTTCTCAAGCTTCTTAATTTTTAAATTTTTGAAAAAGTATTTGCAATCATTTAAAACATCGTTTACACAAAATAAGACAAAAAAGACTTGTTGAAAGATTTGTTGATCTTTAAGCGCTACAACACAGATACTCATTAAAGGCTAGTATGCAGGGGTGGGTCTAGGATTTTATATAGGTGTAGCTAAAATTTGTAAAAAATTAGTCATAACTGAAACTATTTAATAATTCGGTTAATCTACGTCAAAAAGACGTCCGAATATTACGTCATGTCGACGCTGCCACACAGTTTTTTTATCTGAGCGTCTTTAATTGAAGGGTTGAAGAGCTTCACATATACTTGTACACATATATTATTCCTTTATTTTTAATGAATTCTAGTAAAATAACTAATGGTTAAATATAAATTTGCTTTGGCTATTCAGTTCGTAAGTTGAACATACAAAGTCAAACTTACTTAACAAAGTGCACCAACTAGAAGGTAAGCAATAGGAATTTGCACTCCATATGTGAGTTGTAATACTGCCTAAGGTTAGCTCTCCATTTCTAACTTCTTTCCTATTCTTACATCTTTATTTTTTGTAATTAGCACTCTTTTTGTACCATACACTAACAAAATTTACTCATATATTTAAATTTTGTATTAAGTGGTTTACAAAATTTACTCATATATTTAAATTTTGTATTAAGTGGTTACATGGTTTGGTTAAGAACACTTTTTAAAACATTTCACATTTTAGACGTCAAAGATTTTAAAATGTACAAAAAATAAAAATTAAATTCATTTAGTAAACATTTAAAACAAATAAAAAATAAAATGCTCTAAAAGAAAATTCTAAAAACACTTTAACAAAAAAATGATTGTAAATATAAGAGATAATAACTGTTATTTAATCATAGCCAATTATTTAAGGTTTTAATAGCAACTTTAAATCTCTCTCTCCAGAAGCTAAAAAGATGTTGTTAAATCTGTCTTTATTTGCAACCATTTTTGTATAAGTTGACATTAAGGCTTTTGAGTTCATAAAAAGTGAAAAATTTGATAGCCTTGTAACAATTTTTTGATAGTCATAAGTAAAATTTTGCTTCTTATCTTTTTGATAATTCTAATAGTTTTTGATAATTTTAATAATTGCATCATTCTAAGTAAACAATTATCAAATTATTTTTAAAAAGTTTTTGAACATTAACTTTAATTGTAGCATAAGATTATCTCACGGATGCGTACATGTTTATTTTAAAGCGTGTACGTGTATTACACGTCTAGAATAGATATAAAATTGATAAATAGAATTACTTATATGTCTAGACGTGTATTACACATCTAGACAAATAAGTAACTATTTTTATCAATTTTATACAGTTTTTTTTTTTTTTATCATGTTTATCTACAAATACTATTTTGAAATGTATACTTGAAATAAATATATACTGAAACATTTTGTTACATCTCCAAATATTAGCAGATTCATTTTTGTTTATTGTATTTTTTATTTTAATTGGAAGTATATAGATATACTTCTCGGATTAATTTTTACGTTTACAGTAATTGGCCCAATGTATGAAATAGCATTTGCTAAATATTTGGATTGCTTCTCCAATGCATAATAGGGGTGTTCAAAATCTCTTAATGTTTCTCCAATGCATAATAGGGGTGTTCAAAAAAATAAAATTTCGAAAACGCGAATACATAACAAGGTAAATTTGGGGCAAATATAAAAAAAACACAATTACAAAAAAAAATCAAAAAATATTGAGATTTACCTTGTGTTCCACCCGGTGGGCAAGCGTCGTTTGCAGGACGTCCTACACACGTTATGTTTAAGTCAGACCGTCCCGGTACGTATATGTAACGTCCTGAGGACGTCCATTTATTTCCTAATTAAATAATATAAAAACGGGCGTCCCCAGGACGTCCCTTTATAAACTATTGTATTCGTTATTAGGATATACGAAACAACGGATTTTACTTGAATGTGGATTGTAATAGAATATCACCGCACCTTAGAATATCACCGCACCAGTAGAAATAATGAAAACGAGGATGCGTTTTGAAGTAATAGAACTTAGTAGGGTACCGAGTGCGTCCGAATAATACAAGAACGTTCATAGTTTATAATAATAACGCAACAAATACATAAATGAAATTCATTATTAATATGTTGGTATATACGAAGTCCGCAAAACATGGTACTATAATTTAATTTTTAATTCTAAAATTGATGATTTTCTAGTAATATTTTACATATTTTCAACCAGATGTTATGCAATATTTTATATATCTATATGAGGGGATGTTACATTCTAAGCACTATTTGGTTTGTTGTTTTTTAACAAAATACAAGGGCGATGTGATATTCTACACATATAATAGAATGTTTCTTAATTTTATTAAGAGGAGATGGTATTCTAACATTCTAAGCACTATCTAGTATATTGTTTTTAAACAAATTACATAAGGGATGTTATATTCTAAAAATATAATAGTATGTTTCTTAATTTTATTAAGGGGAGGTGATATTCTAACATTCTAAGCACTATCTAGTATGTTGTTTTTAAACAAAATACAAAGGCATTGTGATATTCTAAAAATATAATAGTATGTTTCTTAATTTTATTAGGGGGAGGTGATATTCTAACATTCTAAGCACTATTTAGTTTATTGTTTTTTTAACAAATTACAAGGGCGATGTGATATTCTAAAATTATAATAGTATGTTTCTTAATTTTATTAAGGAGAGGTGATATTCTAACATTCTAAGCACTATCTAGTATGTTGTTTTTAAACAAAATACAAGGGCGATGTGATATTCTACACATATAATAGAATGTTTCTTAATTTTATTAAGAGGAGATGATATTCTAACATACTAAGCCCTATCTAGTATATTGTTTTTAAACAAATTACATAAGGGAGTTATATTCTAAAAATATAGTAGTATGTTTCTTAATTTTATTTAGGGGAGGTGATATTCGAACATTCTAAGCACTATCTAGTATGTTTTTTTTACAACAAAATACAAAAGCATTGTGATATTCTAAAAATATAATAGTATGTTTCTTAATTTTATTAGGGGGAGGTGATATTCTAACATTCTAAGCACTATCTAGTATGTTGTTTTTAAACAAAATACATGGGCGATGTGATATTTTAAAAATATAATAGTATGTTTCTTAATTTTATTAGGGGAGGTGATATTCTAACATTCTAAGCACTATCTAGTATGTTGTTTTTAAACAAAATACATGGGCGATGTGATATTCTAAAATTATAATAGTATGTTTCTTAATTTTATTAAGGAGAGGTGATATTCTAACATTCTAAGCCCTATCTAGTATGTTGTTTTTAAACAAAATACAATGGCATTGTGATATTCTACACATATAATAGAATGTTTCTTAATTTTATTAAGAGGAGATGATATTCTAACATTCTAAGCACTATCTAGTATATTGTTTTTAAACAAATTACATAAGGGATGTTATATTCTAAAAATATAATAGTATGTTTCTTAATTTTATTAAGGGGAGGTGATATTCTAACATTCTAAGCACTATTTAGTATGTTGTTTTTAAGCAAAACACAAGGGCGATGTGATATTCTGAAAATATTATAGTATGTTTCCTAATTTTTTAAGGAGAGGTGATATTCTAACATCCTAAGCACTATATAGTATGTTGTTTTTTAACAAATTACAAGGGCGATGTGATATTCTACACATATAATAGTATGTTTCTTAATTTTATTAAGGGGAAGTGATATTTTAACATTCTAAGCACTATCTAGTATGTTGTTTTTAAACAAAATACATGGGCGATGTGATATTCTAAAAATATAATAGTATGTTTCTTAATTTTATTAAGGGGAGGTGATATTCTAACATTCTAAGCCCTATCTAGTATGTTGTTTTTAAACAAAATACAATGGCATTGTGATATTCTACACATATAATAGAATGTTTCTTAATTTTATTAAGAGGAGATGATATTCTAACATTCTAAGCACTATCTAGTATATTGTTTTTAAACAAATTACATAAGGGATGTTATATTCTAAAAATATAATAGTATGTTTCTTAATTTTATTAAGGGGAGGTGATATTCTAACATTCTAAGCACTATTTAGTATGTTGTTTTTAAGCAAAACACAAGGGCGATGTGATATTCTGAAAATATTATAGTATGTTTCCTAATTTTTTAAGGAGAGGTGATATTCTAACATCCTAAGCACTATATAGTATGTTGTTTTTTAACAAATTACAAGGGCGATGTGATATTCTACACATATAATAGTATGTTTCTTAATTTTATTAAGGGGAAGTGATATTTTAACATTCTAAGCACTATCTAGTATGTTGTTTTTAAACAAAATACATGGGCGATGTGATATTCTAAAAATATAATAGTATGTTTCTTAATTTTATTAAGGGGAGGTGATATTCTAACATTCTAAGCGCTATTTAGTATGTTGATTTTAAACAAAATACATGGGCGATGTGATATTCTAAAAATATAATAGTATGTTTCCTAATTTTATTAAGGGGAGGTGATTTTCTAACATTCTAAGCACTATTTAGTATGTTGATTTTAAACAAAATACATGGGCGATGTGATATTATAAAAATATAATAGTATGTTTCTTAATTTTATTAAGGGGAGGTGATATTCTAACATTCTAAGCAACAAATGCAGCTATCTAGTATGTTATTTTTTTAACAAAGTACATGGAGGTTTGATATTCTAAGCATTTAATACTGATAGTATATTATGTATTTCTTAATTTCATTAAAGTGATGTTTTGTTCATAGATTCTAGGCTGCAAATACAACTATGATAATTAGACAGGAAATACATTGAAAATGTTTGTAATTTATCTATGTTCTACATAACTATTTTCTGTTTTTTTTCTTTTATGATGTTTGCATTGCTTATATTAATGGCTCGGCCTGAAGTATTTTCGATTTTCTTAAAAATATTAATTAATTGTCTTTTTTTTCCCTGATTTTAGGTTTTTAATCTTCCTAGTTGTAGAATCACAATAAAAACCGTCAGTCTTTCAGGTTGTCTATAAAGTACACATTTATGTACAGTTTATAGACATCCCCAACGCATACAGTTTTGTAAAGAGAAAGGGTGTTAAAGATAACCTTATAAACATGTTTGGCTGTCTTACTAACAAGTTTTTTCTTAAAACAAGTTTTTTCTTAACCTGATTCTTGTTTTTTTCAAAAGAATCTGTATTATTCCTCTCCCTTTTACTTGTCTGTCTGTTTTTAAATGCAATTTTAAATTGACCTTGATTAATTAAATCCATAAAATGTACAATTAACAAATAGTTTGACTTATTGATATTTTAAGATTTTATTCTCCACTTTTTATTTCAATCGCTATTTGGATCTATATTAATCAAAACTAAATATTAAGAGAACTTGAATGCCACTACATCTTTTTTGAACCCATTAATTAAAAGCTGTACAAGTAATAGCGTTTTGTAGATTACAACCCCAGGCTAATAAATTTAAAATTTGTAATAACCCTTATATATATATATATATATATATATATATATATATATATATATATATATATATATATATATATATATATATATATATATATATGTATTATATATATATATATATATATATATATATATATATATATATATATATATATCTATCTATATATATATATATATATATATATATATATATATATATATATATATATATATATATATATATATATATATATATATATATATATATATATATATAAAATTATAATTATTTAAACGATTTTTTTTTATATTCTGTAGTTTAATTAATTTTTTTTTTCCATTTTAGATTTGGTACCGAGCAGCAGTTTTACACAGAAGTTTTTATATCTAGAGTTAGAAATTTGGAAACTTGAAAAACTCAACAAGGTTGCTGTTCAAGTTTAATTACGATAATGAAAACAAAATCCTACTTTAATAATATTTTTAATTTTGAAATTGAATGTACAATCAATAGTAAGTTTTACTGAAGTAGAGTTGAAAACTAGATTGAACTTTGCTAAACCAATAATTAAAATCTAAATATATAGAAGAAAATTTCTGGTCGTTGTGCTGTTTTTTCCTCATATAAATTAACTTTATTATTTTGCAGCTAATTTTGCCATTATATAATTTTTCCTTTAATTTATGTAATTTAAATGAAACGTTTGGATGCAAAAATGTTTGTAAAATTGTTTATAATATTAAAATAAACAACCGGCTAAAGGATTTTTATATGTTTTACTTTGTATTTGTTTTTTTTAATATGATGTTTACATTGCTTGTAATTAGTTAGGAAATGTGAATCAAAGAAGAAGAGAAGATGAAATTGAGCTTCATATTTATAATGATTACTCTCTACTTATTTCGTTGTTAAGAAATATATAGTTTACGATACTTTATAATAAGCTTTTGACGCTCGATGTAAGAGGACTTAAAAATAATTAATTAAGCACTTAACAACGTTTTATTTAACCTGTTTTTACTAAAGTATATTCTTATTTAACAGTATCATAAAATAATTTTGTAAATCACTTTTTGGCTCATAATCTAAACATGACTAAGATTATGAGCCGAAAAATTCGATTTTAATAGCGCCCCAAAAAAATAGAGAATTTTTTATTTTTGAGTAACCAAAATTATTACCCCGAGCAACATTCATAGCAACTGTGCAACATAGCAACTTTTAACCTTGGTAAAAATAAATAAAAAGCATGCTTTGGCTACAGCATATCTAGCGAGATAAAAACATGCGGTCCATTAAGAATGTTTTTTTTAAATCCTGAATTGTTTATAGTAGGCTATTTTTTTTTACATTGTTTTTGCATTTGGTATTGCTCTAAGTAGCTATTTTTTTTTTTAAATTAATATTTAAAATAGAAGGAGTTTCTTACTTCAAAACACTGGTTATGATATTTACCATCTATCTTGAAAAAATAAACAAGTTGTATTTGGGAAATTGCTGTTGCTATCATTCAATGGACAGATATGTATTATATTTGTAAGTAAGAAAAGAACAAAATACATTTTTTTCGAGTTCAAGAACATTA